>NC_063064.1:27896507-28051507 GCF_018812025.1 Megalobrama amblycephala
GAGTAAATGATGACAGAATTGTATTTTTTGGGTTGACTATTCCTTTAAGTCTAGGAACTTAAACATAAAGTATAGGATAAGATCTTAGGATAAGAAAGAGAGGCTGACGTACCTTTTCTCCAAAATGTCATTTTCCTGCAACGAGTGAAAGACACCAATACAAGAGACCATATCAATTTTAGTTTTTTGTCTTTATTCTTCTCCAGTCTGGAAACAAATTGCAGGTTCATTATTTTCATAATCACATTACATGACATGATGCACCAAAATTTATCTTTTAACAGGAATACATTGAAAAGAACACAATATTTCACAATGAATACTGGACTCACATTTAGCCCATTGCACTTACAACAGTGAGTGAATCTGCATTCGTGAGAGAATTTTAATGAAGTCTCGTCTCTTTTTTTTTTCTGTGTTGTTTTACCCAATTCCCTACTGAATTTATAATACATCTGCTTATTCACTCCGAACCCTCTTTTCTGGCACAGTCATGATGGAAGCCACTTACATATTTTTCCATTGTATTTAGATTGAACAAACACAATTGCCTATGTATAGAAACCCTACACAGACCAAATGTTTTCAGATTTTTTTTTTTTCTTCCCCCCACTGTAGTCAACAGTCATTGAGAGCCAGCAACATATATACTATGATATTTTTTTCTCATAATAATAACAATAATCATCATTATTCTTTTATACACAAAAGCACAAAAGGTTGGCAGCAAGGCCGGCGTGAAGTTGCACAAGACGGCCATCATTTTACTCATGATATTTAAACACTGTACAAAATAACCAAAGTCAGTATTTACAGCGACAGTTAGTCTATATATGTGTATGTGTGTGTGTGTATACATGCCTGTTTGTGTAGATATGTCCGTGTTTGCGTATTTCTATCTATCACTGTGGCCGGCTTTTGTGGTGGCAACTTTGGCTCATGCACTTGTTATTGATTATCTCCATGGTAACAGTGACGTAGAAGAGTTATTATTCTTCATCGTAGAGTCGTGATTGCCTAAACAGCATTCCAGTATCAAAAAGGAAAAGACTCGCCTCTAATCAACGCACCTCGCGACTTACGCAAACGAGTGAGGTCCTACCGAACTCAAATTATGTTTGTGCTTTCAACGTGCATGCCCTGATTTTCATATGAATGGCATGGAGGTGAATTCATGCTACATACTGTACAATGATCACGTTTACAGCAAGTCGACTTTGAATCTTCTCCAAAGCATAGTTTTGACTGTGAAGACATCGTCAATTTTACATGTTCATGTGCCTTTAAGAACACGTCATTTTCTACTGTCGTAACAATGGCATTTATTTTCCATCTCTCGGTTTTCTCAACGGAGAAACATTGCGTTAACTAGATACACACAGCACGAAGACCTGTTTGTGTAAATTCGGTGTGAACACGACAACATTCGCAACCAAACACGGATGTAAAACACTGTTTCCCTGTTGAAGGAGACGAAATAACGAGTGCATAAGCTGTGTGCCCGACTTGTCGCCTGATCAAACTGCAGACACGAAGAGCGAATGACAGCATTACAAAGAGCCAAAGAGAGCTGAGCAGAATCATGCTGCAAGCAACAGAGATGGTGGATGTCCAAGACCAACAGTCCACACAGTTAACCCTTTGGCAACAGATTCCCTGAAAACTAGGGAAGACGAGGGCTTTCATAAACATGCCACTAAAATAATAAGAAAGAAATCTAGTAGTTCGATATTTTCATACATACAAGGTAAATACAAACATGTCCCTAGTCATATTTGAACATATCGTAACGCAGTATCGGTGAGGGATGTCGCAGTGGGAAAGGTTTAACATGGATTATTGCATAGAACATTTGAAATTAGTTCAAACCCTTTTCCTAGGTGGATCTATGTTGCGGTAAATGTGTTTTTTGGAACATCTGGATGCGGGAGAGGGTGATGGTGTAGTTGGGGTTTGTAGAAACTTATTTTATCTGTCTATGTACGACAATCACATCTGTGACGAGGAACTAGAATGCAAAATTATTGTGCTCTGTACGGATTAGCATGCTATTGCTTCGGGGGGGGGGAACAACTATTATAAAAACAGTTTATATTATCAATAATGATGAGGGAAAAAAATATGTAAAGATATAAATAAAAATAATACCAAACATTAAAATATAAATCCATAAATACACAAATCAATATCTTACATTAGCAGTGTGTTAACAAGAGATATGTACATGTTCAGCAGTATACAGATGTGCAAAATAAATCAAGTAAGGATGATATGGAACTTTTAAAAAATATGTGAGGTATACGAGTAAAAAATATTAGTAAGGCTCTTAATTTAAAATAAAATTAGGCAAAACTGATAAGAAGCTAACACAAAAAAAAACAAAAAAAAACATATGGAAACTTTCTGGGATAGGGTAGCGATGGCTTAATGGTTGATAAAAGAGGGACATGACTATGCTAACATTCTGATATTACTGACCTCTGCACTTGACCAATAGTTTTACGTTAAATAACCAGCTTTTTACACAAGGTGCACATGGCTTCACCCTTAGAGACTCTGAAAAGTTGTCTAGATATGGATTCATATATATATCTCATATATGTATACATATATATTTTTTTGTGCGTGCATTCCATGTCCACGGTTTACACATTTGCATTCATTACACACGTGACAAAAAGGTTAAGGAAGAAACAAAAACATTCATAGAGAGGGTCAATCATCGCCATATTGGAATGTCAAGATCTTAGAAATCGAGCATACATTTTTTTTTTTTTTAAACAGTTTGTTTGAATCCTTTGTAAGGTAGTCGTTCTCCTTCACTGCTACGGTCTCTTTGAGTCTGGGCAGAGAAGTCTTCATTAGGACTGCAAAAAGCTAAGAACTGCAGCTGCCTGACATCTTAATGCTGTTTTTGGAATAGGGAGGGTCACCTGAGCACAGATTATGTCATATAAGGGAAGACATAATTGTCTGGAAAAACCTCAAACAGAACAGGCAGTTTGGCATTTTGGGAACTGTAATTGCTTCGACAGCAACTATGGAAACGCTTTGGAAGAAAGATTTAGCCTCCATTTGTTTTGGTTGGCTATGTAGATATCATTGGATAGACCGTGCCTGTGAATTTCATCCTAATGTTTTCATTGCAACTTCAAGGTTGGGTGAAACATCTGGAGAAGAGATAAAAGAAAGAAATATTACAATATTTGGTATTTTCACAGCATCATCAGAGTTGAGTTGGTCTAACGCTCATGGAATAAGTGCTATTAGAAGAATGTTCTGGGTTCAATGCAAATTAAGATCTACTGACAGAATTAATGACAATGTCCATTATCACAGCAAAAAATAAATAAATAAATAATTGCCTCAACACTCAGGTTAAAATGCAATCACAGTGGACGTACAAGGGACCAGGCAATAAATATTAAAATACAGTGCTGGGGGTAACGCATTGAGCTATGTAATCAGATTACTTTTTCAAGTAACTAGTAAAGTAACACATTACTTTTTCAATTTACAATAAAATATCTAAGATACTTTTTCAAATAAGTAACGCAAGTTACTTTTTGGCATTTATTGACTGACTGCTCTCCTGTCCCCATGTTGAGAGGAATAAAGTACAGAGGTGTTGTGTGTGCTGTATGATGGTTATTGTAGTTCTAGACTAAATGTGAACATGCATTTACTCATCTCACTTGCATGAAAACACTTAGTATTCCTCAACATGAATGAAACAGTGAAATGCAATTGGATTTTACACAAACCTGTAATAATTAAATTTATTAAATTACACAAATATACTTTATGTATTTAATCTCACTTTATTAACCAATGTCTTTGCTGCTGACCTTTAATGATCTAATTCAACCATACTTATAAGCAAAAATGACTTTAGATTTAGCAATAAGAGTGTTGTACTTCCTTCTGTATCCTTTTCTTCTTTAATCCAGAATGGCAGCGCAGATGAAAGGTTTGTTTGAGCTGCGCCCTCTACTGTACAGGCGTAAATATGTATTTTCTTCAGCCTGAGTCTTATTCGTTTCACTTTTAGTGTGAAAGAGCCTTAACATTTGCCAAAAATAGAACTTTTTTTGTTGTTATTAAAAAACAAACAAGCAAGCCCAGCCCAGGTGAGAAAAAGTAATGCAATGTAACACCTGTAACACACACTACTGTAATGCAGTAACTTTCTCCAACACTGTTAAAATAATCCTAACTGTTTCTAAAGTACAGTATAGCCACAATGTTGTCAGGAGACTACTTTGATAGAATCACTTATTGGTATTTCCCATATAAAACCAAAATTAATCCATTTAAAAAAACATTTCCACTTCAAAAAGAACAGTTTAGACTCATTACTACTCTAATGGGATTTTACAGAATAATTAAAGTGATTTAATTTCATATTTCAGTTTTAAACATTCAGAACACTGACCCAGTTTCCTTCAATTTTTGAAGGTTATAAATTGCAGTACTCTTCTTAGACACTAGAGAGCAGAAGAAGCTGAATTTCTCACACTAACAACACTATAAAAGTACCAGAATCAGACATGTTCAAAATTTGTGTGCACCATGAAAAGATTTGTAAACAAATTTGACATTGTCACTACAAATTTGAACAAAAATTACAGTCAGAAAAGGTGGGAAGCTTGACTTAAATGCATGGCATGATGTTCAGCAAGACTGCTGCATTCACCTGCACTACTCAAAATGAGCAGTGACTAGCCTAAACAAATCTAGAAGTTTATGAGATCCATGAGGAGTGTATTACTTTTAACGTGAGTATAGTGACTGGAATGACACACACCTTCCACTGTGATTGCATAAGTAAACCACGCTGATGTATGGAACAGGATTTGGATTGGAAAGCCGCGAGCTGAATCGGATTAGCCGTGGTTTAAGGAGCCCCTAAACCTGTTTTATCCCAGATCCTTTCTCTGGATCTGCACATGCAACACACCCGCTGACAGTAAAAGACTACAACAGTCACCATGATACAATACCAGCGACAGTACGAGGAGGAGGAGACAGTCCACAGGTAGATAAAGGAATGGAAGAAATATGGCGACTGAAGGAAAGGCTATGTTCAGCAGAGGAAAAGAGGTTCGATAGGACATGAGATTTTAGCGCCACATTTCACTGTCCATTTGGTAAATACAAAGCTAATCCTGTTTCACTTTAATTTCTGGTACATCTCTTTGGCATGGTACACTGCAATTTTGATTGAGTCTTGATTAATGTGACTCATCAGAATATTTTTGCCACAAAGATGACTGAGCTTTGCACGGATGCTAATGCTAATCCAAGCCCACTGATCTGCCTGCTAATTATAGCTCACTTTGACTGACCCAATTCACCCATGCTGAAGAGTGAAAGGTTAGATTCAAGAGGCCTCAGATCAGGGTCAGCTAATCTGAACTCTAACCTTTGACATTAGAACAGAGCAAGTGGCAAAGGACCTAGTTGTACACAAGTGCCCTGCCTGAAATACAGGTCAAGTAACAAAATCACTCTGAGAGGAAATGCACTGTCCTTTAGCTTTAAACAACTGGTCATTGCCTTTGTTTCACAGCCCTGCATATACTGTTCTGCTGTAATCAATGTACTTGCAAAGTAGTGCATTCTGATTTTCACACACTTTGGTTTATCTCTCACAATGCAATGAGACTGTACACTAACAACAAAGTTAAAAAGGTAATTTGTCACAATGACATATATTAGACAGAATTCAATTTTGTCTTTAAATTGCCTGGAGAAGAATTACTCAACTTGTTTTGGGTTCTAAAATAAAGTGAGTTGCAGAATACAATACTCACCAGTGTCCTCAGGTGTACCCCGCCCTCAGGCTAAAGATGTTAAATGGCAGCAATAAATTCATAGGTTTTTCCAGTTCTAACTCCAAGTCACCCCAACTTATGCCTGAGGAACAATTGAACAAAACAAAAATCAACAAAATAATTAATATGGGTTTTAAAAGCTCATATGTAGTTCATACAAGTAACAGTAAAAAGTCACAAACACTAATCATTTAAAAGGTTAATGCAAGAAATGTGTCTGAAAACCATCATATGTTGCATTCTGAATACTGCTGTCCCCACCAAACTTCATAACTTAACTAGTAACTAGCACTTACTAGTATAAACCACACTCAACAAAATTCAAGCTGGTCATTTCAGAAGGTTGATGCACCAAGTGTTTTCTCACCTTCTTATCAGCAGATCACCAAAATGAAGTAAACTTCTTCCCGAGAGCAGATACAGCTGTATGAAAGATGAGCAAAACAAAAACACAATTGAGGTGCCATACCTTAAAAGAATGGGCCATATTCACATTGAATTTTATCTTACCACTAGGAGTCCTCCTAAGAGTTCCTAGCTAGGAGTTTTAGCTTAAAACCTATTCACAAAACTCATAAGAACACTCATAAATCTCATAAGTCACTTTTTATGAGTGCACTCTTTTAAATCACACACAGTGGTTGGTAGGGAAGCGTAGCAGGCAGACAGAGGGAAGGAGAAATATATAACTATGTGAAATACAAAAATTATATATATATATATATATATATATATATATATATATATATATATATATATGTACACCATACGTCTAATTCTGTTCAGTTTCTATACTTTCAGTTTCCCCCTAATCAATTAAACTAATTAGTTGATATATTTAATTCATATTGCAAAAATACTGTATGCAGAAATAAATGGATAATACAGAGCCACTGAAGATAAGGGTTATATATTGTTAATAATGTTATTTCATTGTTCTGTTTAATATTTTAATTTGGCAGTCAACCAATCATGAATTCAAATAGTATAGCCTATGCAATTGTGACACTGCATCCAACGTGAGTGAAATGCCCGTCATCACTCGTTTTTCCCGTCGTTTAATACATTTGGCCAAAATTTTGTTGTAAACGATGAAGTGTTATGCACGGGCTGTATTGGTTGACAAGACGGCAAATACCAGACTAAGACACTCTTCTTCACTCCTCAAATACATAAAACCTCAAATTACACTCACAATTGAGGCGGGTGGAGCTACTGTATGAGATTTTGCTGACAATTAGAGGATCCACTGGATTTAAGAGGTTTAGTCACAAGCTCTTAGTATAAAGTTCTATACAAGCTAAAGTGTATAAAGTGTATAAAGTGTACCCCCCCCCCCCCCCCCCCCAAAAAAAAAAAAAATTGAATGAACAGAAAATACTGATTCTGCTCAGAATTAACCCATTTATATTTTTTCCCCAGTTGTTAAGCCCTGATTAGGAGCAACTTTTATCATTAAGAATTTTTTTGTGTGTGTGAATACAGCCCCAGGGCTGCAAACAAAGGCTGTAGATTCAATCCCAAGTAGGAGTAACTCAGGAATTGAGAATTACTGAGATCAGTCCTACTCAGGCCTCCGCCATTTTTTCATTTAAACCCAGGATACCCTTGGGTGCTATCCCTGAAATTACTGTAGTGAAAGCTGTTCTGGAAGAAAAGCATCTGCTAAATGGCAACTAATTACTATCCTCAGTCAAGACATGCCACATATTCTCCATAACATCTGTCTCTATCCCTGTTGCCAAAATTTTGACTGCTTATGTTTCACAGTTCCATACCATCTCCTAATTTTCCAGCTTGTTCCGCTGCTCCTCCCTGCAGGATTTTTGTAAGAACATTTTCTCCTTCGGCAGGCTGTTGTGCAGCGCTGCCTATACCCCCTGGCCGGGGTGTTGCCTTTGAACCTGAAAAGACAAAAGGCACATAATCTTGTGCTTAGATCATACACCAGTAATGAAATATTCCCAAATAAGTTTCCTTATCTTGCTGAAAAACAAAATTATATCAGTTACTCTGAATTAGCAGAGTTATATGCACTTACCGATTCCTGTAACAGGAATCTGTGGTATTTTTGCAGCCTGTGGTGCAGCTTTTGATCCAATAGCAACTGCAGGAGTTGGAGCAGGAGCAGGAGCAGGAGCAGGAGCAGGTGCAGCAGGCTCAGGTTTTACCTGCACAACCAATGAGGGGGTAATGTTAAAAGAATCTGTAAACTAATTGAAATATTGAATGAAATATTAAATGAAATATTTGTCAATCATGCTTTAAAAGGCAATCTTCTGTACAAAACTTAAAACATACCTCATATAACCAAATGTGAAATGCGGTTTACAGTAAATGTAAAATATATCTTGAGGAACAGGTTCAAGAATAGCTTAAAGGCAAAGGCAAGATTTGTGGAAACTCACCACAGCAGCAGCTGGCTGGGCTGTGGGTGGTCCTCCTGGCTGTTGTCTTGCCTGTGCTGGAGCCTGACCTGGCTTAGATTGCTGCTGAGTTGTACCTGTTCCCATGCCAGCAGCTGTGGTTGTGGGCTGAGTTGCTCCCATCGTGTTTGCTGGCTGTTGCCCAGGTTGCTGTGGTGGCTGCTGTTGTGTACGGGTTGTTTGTCCCAATTGATGTTGTCCTTGCTGCCCTGTCTCAGGTGGCTGAGACCCTGACTGCTTGGCAGATGCTTGCTGGCCTGATGTAGATCGCTGCTGTCCTTGCTGCGATTGTGGTTGCTGCTCTCCCAGACCCTGCTGTGGCCTGGAACCTGAAGGAGGCTCCTGCCTCCTAGATGAGCCTGGTTGCCTCTGCCCCCGTTGTCCACTTGAGCCATGGTGGTGGCCTGATGGATCACGGGAGTAGTCTCCTGAGTCTCTGTGGCCAGCAGATCGTGGATCTGCGGATCTTTTCTGTGTGGAGGATGATGTGGCACGGCCGTCTGAACGGGTGGAAGGATCTTTTGGATGTGATCGTGAAGAACGAGACGACCTGGGATCATCTGAAGAATGACGGGAAGAGGAGTGTCTTCCTGAGCTGCTGCCATGGTGACGGTGTTCCCGAGATGTGGTGGAAGATGAATGCCGTTGATGTCCATACTCGTCTTGAGGCCACAGGTCTTCCTCAGGGGGCTCATCATAATCATGGTAAGTGTGCTTAACATTGCTCCTCCTGCTAGAGGATGAGTGGCTTCCACTCCCATGGTGTCTAGAGCGATCTGACCGAGCTTCACGTGGTTTTTCAAACCAATCTGTCTCCTCCTGACCCAAATGATAGGCTTTTTGGGAAAGGAAGGGAGAAAGTCAATACTTTGTGCTATAGGAAGTACCAATGGCAAAAAAACAGGATATGAACACACTGAAGCCATGCAACGCTCAAATCCCAAAGATAACAGCCGAAGAAAAAAGAAAGGGAAGCCAACAAAAACAGCCATCAACGAGAATAACCAAAAAACAGATTGTACAGACATTTGAATCACAATCTCAAACTGATAACAGTTCGCACCATGCAGTTCATGCAAAAAAGGCATATATGGTTTCATGCATTCACATATAATAATAGTCCAGACGTTTGTTCTCTCTGCCTTCAAGGCAAGATCATTGGCATGCAAGTTTTTAATTGTTGGATGCATTATAACAGGCAGTTTTTAAATTCAGCACCAGTTACCTTCACTGTCTGAAACAGCACAGTGCATGTCATCTGCAAGGTAAGGGTCATCTGGCTTATATACATGACTCTTAGGTATATCCCTTATATGGTGGTCTTGTACATCTGGTAAGGAATGGCTGGAGCCATACTGATTTCGTACATCATGGGGATCTGGCACAGAGCCACGACCAATTCCCATGGGCTTTCCAACGGGACTTAGAGGACTCTCTTCCTCAGAGTTCTGTGTACGCATAGAAGGACGGCCACTACGACTATGGGTGCCCCTCTGTGATCGCTCCATGGCGTCCCTCTCATAAGATTTACTTCGGTAGCCACTTGAGTCTCTGGAAGAGATTTTATCCATGCCATAACCTGTAGACCTTGATCGTCCAGAGCCATAAAGTCGATCATCCTCTTCTAATGCCTCTCTTGATCCGTAGTACTTCTGTTGATCATAGCTCTTTTTCACACCAGTCCTGGACACCACAGTGCAGCTACCACCTGTTGATGTTGTCATGGTGTAGGAGGCTAGATCAGACTCTACATCTCGAGCTTCTTCAATTGGAGAAAACTTGGAGATTTTTTGCTCCATACCTTGCTTCCTATGTTTGCTACGTTTGGACGAAACAGCAGGTGCCAAATTTTTGGATGAGTGCTTCTGGCTGCCCATTCCCCCACTGCTGCGCGAAGGGTGCTTATAATCATCATAATAATAACCAGAACCACTTACAGTGGTACTTGGATGTCCATGGTTGTCTACTGCACTTTGATAAGTGTTTGAATTTCTTCCATATAAATTCTCAGAGCCATCGCCATAAGTTGGTCCACGTGGGCCATTCTCACTTCCATAACCTACTCGTGACATGTCAGAGGACCCCATATTTTCTTTTGTGAGTTCACTGATATCATCAATCATTACATAATTTCTGGGGATATTTTGTTCTAGATTTGTGGCATAGACACCATCTGTTACATATCCCGATGATGGACTTGGAATACGTTCAGCCAAAGGTTGGTCAGAGGGACGATACTGACCATAAGCATTGTTCAGTGGTGAGGAATAGACACCGCTGAATCCAGTTTCTTGAGCTGATGTTGCTATTGAAACTGAAGGATTACTGATAACTTCATAGTTTGTGGGTAGCTTCTGTTCTAGATCAGCAAGCGAGGTTTGCCTTGGCCTTTGATGGGCAGAAAGCATGTCTGCTTGGGGTTGGAAGGACATGCTCTGTGCAGGATAAGGTAGGGTCTGCCCTGGTAAAGGTGCAGTTGGTTGAAATCCCTGGTGACTGGGCTGCTGCAAACCAAGATCAGACTCATAAGTAGGCTGACCATAGCTATGAGTCTGGTATGGCCCTGGGGTCTGATAGGCTGAAGGTTGAGGAGGATGAGGTTGGAAAGTTCCAGGCTGGGGATGTGAGGAGGTTGGGTAAGGTGTTGGCTGAAACCCAATCTGCTGATAGGTGGCAGTGGGTGGTTGTGTGGGTGTGGGCTGGGCTTGTGGATATTGATATGGAACATATGAGGAGGTAGGAGGGTACTGAGATGCATTCAAATCAGAAGTAAATTGGTTGAGAGGAGCTGTACTTGGGCGTGACAACATTCCATTTTCTTCATAAGTGCCTGGTGCTACCCCAGCTAATCGCAAATTATTCAGTTCACTATCTGACATGTAGTCACGTGCATCCCCAATGCATCGCAGATACACCAACTCTCTCCTCTCTCTCTCTTTAACTCTTGTTTCCTTGCGCTGTGTGATGCCCATTTCCAAGCATCGTAGCTTAGCGTCAATTTCCTTCTCTTCTTCCTCTAACTCAGCCTGTTGTTTACGTAATTTGGTGGATTCTTGCTCTACAGCTTTCAGTTCACTCAGCAAGCCTGCCTTCATTGCACCCTGTGAAGGACGTGGCAAAACCCTCTGGGATGCTCCAGGGGAACTGTATATATGGGGAATTGCTGGTGTTACAATCGGTACAGGGGTCTCATCTGGTGGTGGACTGGGCAGAGTTCTCTTCACCTTTCTCATCATTGCATTCTGCTGCTGCTGCAAAGCAGCCATCTGGAGAGCAGAGATTTTAGAGACTGATTAATATTACAGCAGCCAGAAACAATTTTGAGAGAACTACTTTTTTTCCTTAATACTTCAAAAAGCACACAGATTAAACAGTTAACATGCAAAATTATGTAAATCTGTTAAAAAAATCGCATATACTATATACAGACACAGTTGTATCACAGTGTACCACTCTGTATTACAGTATTTATCCATTTCATATATCAAATAAATTTTGGGGCATTCAATGTATTTAGACTTGAGGTTTGGAAAACCATCTAAACCAAAAATTAAAATCCAAACACATTACAATGTATCTTAAACAGTTTAAGTCAAGCAATTACAAATATAAAGCCATGACACTATTTTCTATAAATGGTTAGTGCTTTTAGAATCAATCAGGCAATACATTATATAAATGCATTACAATACATATATTGTACATAGATAAAATGGCTACATACCTATTTAATTGCAATGACTTTATGTACTTAATATTGTAGTGTTAACAAGAAACAATTTTCAGTTTACAAGAAATAAATAGTAAAACATAATAAATAAAAACATCTGCATACCTACAGTAATGTGGAGTTAGAGAATCCATTAAAGAAATTCAGTTAAAACACACATTGGATGAAGTGACAGAAAAAAATAGCCTCCCTTTAGCTGGTGTGCAGTTCTCTGAATGCACAAGCCAGAGCATTCCTTAGACAGGAATCAAACTGAGAATGAA
Organism: Megalobrama amblycephala; assembly: GCF_018812025.1. Lineage (NCBI taxonomy): Eukaryota > Metazoa > Chordata > Actinopteri > Cypriniformes > Xenocyprididae > Megalobrama > Megalobrama amblycephala. Next base: position 27,908,764 of record NC_063064.1, read on the forward strand.
AGAGTCAGACCTCTCTGACCAGCTGCTGACAAGCCGGAAGACAGCAGGGCTGACCCAGTATGCCTACACTTTGTGCCACCCCCTAGCATTTCAGAGACTTTGCCAGATATAGCAGTTTTTGTGTGTGTGTGTGTGTGTGTGTGTGTGTGTGTGTGTGTGTGTGTGTGTGTGTGTGTGTGTGTGTTAAAGCGAGCGGGGAATGATTAGTCAATAAAAAATTCATAGAGAACTAAAGTAATTATTAAAGTTAAAGTATAAAAATTAAAGTATGAAAATATTATCAAATAAATAAAACATTTGTCAAGTGAACGGATAGGTTTAGTGTTGTCCAACCCACATCTTACTTATTTTTTTTTTTTTACCAGGAGTATTAAAGCCTATACTATTATGAGGCCCTACCATGTATAAATAGTAAGATTGGGGATTGAATTCTCTCATATTACTATCTACAAGCTGTGGTTTTATAGTCAACAACAGAAAACTGTATAGCAAACAAATATTGGCAATAAAATGGTTCCATACCTGGCTCGCTGGGCTGGTTTGACTTTGGTATAAGGAGAATTTGGTCTTGGTTGGGTCCTCTGATGTTGGACTGAGAGGCTTAGGATCTGACATGGACCTTTGAACACTCTTTATGGGCCTTGGAATAGTCTGATGTCTCTGTGGTGATTCTGCAGTGAAGGCTTTTTGTTGGGGAGTCACATGTGCCTTATTAAGTTTCTCACTGGAAGGAAAGGTAGTCTCTAACATACGATGGGGGGACAATGGAGACACTGGAGAGTACAGCACTTGTGGAGATTTAGGTGGCTGACGGGAAGGAGATTCATTTTGCTGCTGAGCTTGTTGGTATCCAATATCTAATGGGTCTGGCTTTCTCCTTTCAAACTTGGTTGGCGTGGCACCAACTAATTGCAGACTAGTGGAATAGGGACTAACAGTAGTGGGAACACTGAGCTGAGGAGCAACCACTCCATGGGATTGTGCCTCTGGATCGGTTTGACAGGCTAAACTCTCTCCCTTATGGGTCCTTTCTGGAGCAGATATGTAGTGAAGGAGTTCAACCTTTGATGTTTCAGCCATGGTAATGTGTATGGCTGGAGATGTTCTACCCAACTGGTCTGACTCAGTCTGACATGAGGAGTCATTGGTGGTCTGAATGGCAATGCTGGATTTAGATGCATCACTCTTATTCTCTGCACTTGGTTCAGAATGTTTGGAGTATCTTGAACGTCTGCGGCGTATTGGCTGAGTGTCCCACTCACCCTGGTCTTCTTCATCAGTCTGAACGCTGCAGTCAGCTATACGTCTAGTTCTACGACGACGAGACATGAGTTTATCCTCTGTGTCTTCATCATCAGTTTGGACACTGCAATCTGCAATTCTCTTTACAGACTCATCCTCTGATCCATTCCTCAAACGGGGCATAGAGTTTTGTTTCTTCATAATCCGACCATCTCCATGATCTTCACTATTCTTAAGGGACATCTCTGAGGAAGAGCTGGGCAAAGGCCTAGTGGACACCACTGCCTGTACCACCTGGCCATCGGCACATGGCAAGATCTGCACACTCTGGCCTTCTTGTGGAATAATTCTACCACTCTGATCATAGATAATTGAGATGGTTTGAGGTGTAGTTCCACCAACCATTACACCTTGAATGGCACCTTGAGCAGTTGTAGCTGCTGCTGCAGCAGCTGCTGAAGCAGCCGCTGCCTCTGCTGCAGCTGCTGCCGCTGCTGCTTCAATTGCTGCTGTTTTCTGCCTCTTTTGTTCTTCAAGCTGCTGCTGGAGTTGCTGTTGCAGAGACTGAATATGGTCTAGCTGCATCCTTTGTTGTGCCAACTGCTCTCTTTGCATCACCAGCTGGGTTTCCCTTTCAGCCTGTTGCTGCTGAATAACCTGCTGCTTGATGGTCTGTAGTTCTTGAATCTCCCGCTGCATGAGCAGATGTTCTTTCTCTCTGTGCCTCTGGAGCTCCAAACGGTCCCTCTCCAACTCCTCTTGTAGACGTAGCTGACGCAATTTCTCCAGCTCAACACGTTCTCGTTCTAGCTGCAAGATTTGCTCCTGTTGTTGTCGCAATCGTTCCTCTTCCTTTTCCTTCTCAATATTTGCAGATGTGGTTATAGTGGTACTGGCCGATGTATCTGGAAAGACTCGGGTAATTGCCTGTGTCTGCTTTTGTGGCACTGTTAATATTTGAGATTGTGTTTGAGGCTGGCATTGAGCTTGAGATTGTTCCTGACCTTTGACCAAAGACTGTGCTTGAGTTTGGGGTGGTGTTTGGAGTTGTGTTGTAGTACCTTCTACTGAAATATGAGCCAAGGAAGCCTGTTCATTTACAACTGATTGGACTGGCACTGTACTAGTATGTGCTGGTTGTATACTTTGCATACCCAAATTAGAAACAGGTTGACCAGTTTTAGGTGCTGCAGTTGTTGACATACTGCCAGGTGCTGTAGGCTTTCCAAGGTAAACTGGAGCTTCCTGGGAGGTACTAGAAGGTGGCACACTTCCTGCTGAAGAATCTGGAGTGGTTACTGAAAATCGATTTGGAGGAGGATATCTGTAAGGTCCCTGGGCATTAAGAGGCATTCTTGGGGTAACTTGAGGCAACCTGGTGAGGTTAGCCAGAGGTACAGCAGTTACATTGCCTGAAGGGTAAGATCCATATACTCCTCTTAACATGGGATTAAGAACAGGGGCAGGCTGGGTGGTGATTGGCAGGGTGGAGGCAATTGGGGTGTTTATAGTAGAATATATCATGCCATCAGCTGTCCTTACAGCAGGGGGATATAAAGACCTAAGGCTAGCTTGTCTAGCATTAATTAAATTTGTAAGTGTTTGACCATGTACTGTTGGTCTGCCATCAGGACCATACAACAGGTTTGCTCTAATAGATGCTAGGCCTTGTTGAAGGTTAAGTCTGCCAGGAGGGCCTCCTCTCCCAGCACCATACTGCAGAAGCTCAGGATTACTGGTGTAACGACTACCAAACTGCTCCATGGAGTTAAGAGCAGCACACATTCTGCTAATCTCTCTGGCTGTAGTGGCACTGTACTGTGCAAGATTGGATTCTTGAAAACCACCTAGATCACGTGAAGGATAACTATACTCTGCATTTATATTGGACATTGAGCCATATCTTCGCAAAGGTAATGGTGGAGCTGTATCACCTCCTTGATGGCGTAGATCTGTGTAAGATCCATATTGGGCACCCATTCCAAGATACCCTGCTTCATAGGCCTGCTTCATGGTGCTTAAATCCACTGCTAGGTCCCCAGGGTCAGTCCTCTGATAATATTGGAGACTTGAACCAGCTAGATTATTGTCTGACATAGATGGCTGAAGTCGTCCTGGAGGAGGCAAGGTAAAAGATTTGCATTCATCTGCAGCCGTTTGGATATTTGCTGTTTGGTAGCCATCTCTTCCAGGTTGGTTTTGCTGCCCAGGAGCTTGAGATGGCTCTGCAGATGGCTCTGATTGTGTTGTCTTACCTCTCTGAGCAAAAGGGCCTGAGCAACTACCTGCAAATGGCAACTTGTAGACAACATCACAGCAAGCTAACTGATTTTCTGGTTTAATCTGTCCTGTGAGATCTAGAACCTCTACTGGAGGAGGCGGCTCCTCTCTTTTAACAAGCTGGGTCACTGTAGCTCCCTGAGTGCTATTCTCATCCAACTGCACCATCATTACCTGGGGCTTCCCTGTGGAGAGATTCATCACAGCAGGCTTGTTCTTTAGCTCCAAAGCCACCCCACCATATATGTCATGACCAAGTGTAGGTGTGGTAGACGTGGAGCATGATAATGGTGGTGGAGGTAGCGGAGATATCTTGGGAATGGAAGTAACTGCTGTTTGTGTGCCTCCACCAGTGTTCTGGCTAACCACCAGGTCCTTCTTTAACAATATTGGTTGCACTTGATTAGCTAAGTTGTACCGGGCAAAAGATGCATTCTGTTGATGCTGCTGGAGCTGTTGCTCAAGGAGCTCTTGTTGTTGCTGAAGTTTCTGTTGCTGTTTCTGAAGTTGCTGCTGCTGAATGCCTAGATTTTCCAGACATGCATCAATTTTTGGAATGGTTGGATCTGTGATTAGTGGCCTGGTCTGGGTCAAACAGACTGCAGATCCAACTCCTTGACCGAAGTCAACTTTATTTTGCAAAGGATCTCCATACACGACTGGTTGCTTTGGCTGTGATATGAACATGGACGCTGCCACAGTCACGCTTACTGTTGTTGGTGTAGTTGTTGTCACCTGAGGTTGTGCCTGTGCATTTAGATTCATAATAAGAGGTTGTACAGCAGTATGACGACTTGGGGGTGTTTCTGCATCAAGAGAGTATCGTCGTGCATCAGAAGCAAGAGATGTAAGGTCCATACCCTGGTCTGTCATAATGATTGGGGCAGGCTTCATTGGAGCTCTGAGATCCACTATATTACTACCAGGGGCAATTGTGCCTTGCTCTACAACTCTTGAGGTACCAGGTACTGTGGAGATTCTACACAAGGATATGTTTCCTGCAGGAAGATATCCACTACTTTGGGAACCAGCAGAGGTGGCAGTGCTCACAGCCACACTAACTCGCTCTGATATCTGTGTCCTTTGCAAGCTATGTTGGGGTGATGGGTGAGCTGGATATTTCTGTGGTGATGTGGGTGACTTCATTGTTGTATGTTGAGTCTGATACATTGTCTGTTGGCTGTCTTTTGTTGGTGAGGATAAAGGTGAGGTGGAGGAATTTACAGTCACTGGTTTAGTTTGACTGCTAGTTCCTGATCCCAATGTAATCACCATAACTGGGGAATCTTGGGAAGACTGTTGTCTTGCAAGACGTGGTGCCCCTGCTCTATGAGGGATCTGAGAGGTTTGAGTAGGTGCCACTGTAGAAGTAGTACAAGGTGCAGGGGCACGCGTTGGACTTTGTGTGGGGGAAGTAGAAGGGGATGTGGAAGGACTTGAGCCTTTAAAATATGAGAACATCTTTGATGTTAAGGAGGATGATCCAGGATCAGACACTTGGCCCTGTACTGTCCCTTGAAGTCTTCCTTGAGGCTGTGTGGGAGCAGGCTGCCTAACTTGAGACTGTGGGGAACCAGTAGAATGGCCTCCTTTAGAGGTTTGGTTGCTCATTCTAACTTGACTTTGTTGAGAATGACTCTGTGTAGAATGCACCCTTTGTGTCCCTCTTCCTGAAGGGTCATTTCCAGAGAATGAGACTGGAGCTGAGATCTGGGTAGGACTTGTACCTGGACTCAAAGTAGTTGCTCCAGAATCTAAATGGTGTTTTTTGTCTGTTTGAAGGACTCTTTCCTGGTTTTGTTGTCCTTGTCTTCCTGGTGCCCGTTGCTGCTGCTTTTGCATCATCTCTGCTTTTCGCATCATTTCCTCATAAACTTCTTCAGCACTTTTTAATGACTTGTCTGCTGTGGAGGGAGAGACAGCAGAGGTTTTCTCTGTTGGAGAGTACAAAGACATAAATGTAGGTAGATTATATTCACTACCAGACTTGTACAGTTTTGAACCCATTTCAAATCCTTCAGCTTCTGAATCCATGGAGGGAGAGTATTCTGAGCAGGACGATCTATGGAGTTCTTCCATTTCTGCAGCTTGTCTGAGCTCTTCTGTTGGGGATGCATCTTCAATAGGTGAAAGGTTACTAGGAGGTGTCTTTGACCTCTCTCTGCGTCTCTGCGCCCTCAGTTCCTCTTTGTCCCTTTTAGTTTTTCTCGCTGTACTGCGAATCCTCTGCTGCTCCAAGTCTCTCATCTTCTCCTGCTCTCTCAGAAGTTCCTCTTCTTCTCGCAATTCGTCTTCTTCTGAGGAGTCCTCAATGGTGGGCAGTAGTGGACCATGGGATCGATGTCTTGCTTTCCTTTGTTGCTTTGCTTCCTCAAGCCTTTGTCGTCTGCTTGGACTGCTATCACTGTCGTCTTCCATTGATGACACAGAGGTTGGAGAAGTTCCAGAGGTATAACTTGGTGTGGTTGCAGGAAGGGTTGAAGAGTATTCTCCCCTTGACCTTTCTTCAGGTGACCCAGTAAGGCTTTCCATCTCAAGCTCAGGCTCCCTGAGGTCATGATCTGTGCTGAGTTCCATGTCACGATTGTAGCTATTTGTATTATTCAATTCTATAGTTTTAAAACGTCTCAGACCACCTTGTGAGGCCATCATGTCATCTGCTTCACCTGATTTGTAGTTATCAGTGCTTTTAGAGTCTTCTTCAAAACTGCTAGATTGTTGTGTTAGACGACGTCTCTCTTTCCCTAGATCTCCACTGTGTTTATGGCTCCTTTTTGTCTTTACATGGCCCTCAACATCTGCTGTATCTTCCTCATCTGCACTCATCTCCATAATCTGTCTCCTCATGAACTCCTCATCTGTTAGATCTTTCTGTGACTTCTTCTGTCGGGGTGGTAATGGAGAAAGGCCACTTTCACTGCTGTCTTCCACATAATCATGTCTTAATTTACAGCTGAGATCATCCGATGCTTCTTCATCAGACTCAAATTCCTGATCTTGTGATATAGATAGAGATCGAGGTCTCTGCTGTTCTGCGTCCCTTCCATCACGATGCTGTCCTTGGTCAGTGGCTGTATGCGACTCCAACAGAGGTCGCATTGAACTTTCTAGTTTTGTTAGTTCAGATGGACTTGGGGGGCTGCGTTGTTCAGAGATCCCCCTCTCACTGAGCTTCATAGAGTCCTCTTGGATCAAGCCTGTAATCTCACTCTGGGAGCTGGATATACCATCTGAGGAGTAGCCTGTATCACTCAGGCTCTGTGTGCTAGACTTGTTGGAATCCTGTAAATACAGCGGGATAATGCATTAGGGCATAGGTCATATATCATATATCAAATTAAACTAAAAAGATTTACAATATCAACATTTAAAACATTCATAAAACAGTTTATCAAATACAATTTAGAAAACATGCAAATGGCACATAATAGACAAGCGTGCAAAACAGTGTGGATGATCATCAAAAGTGAATCTAAATACTGATGAAAATTTTAGCAAATGTAAAAGTATGTTCTCAATAATACTATTTAATTATGTAGATAAAAATGGCATGCATATATTAACAAATGTATGTTGCATTAGATGGGGCTATTTGTGACATCAGTTGTAATGGGTAATTAAAAAGAATTTGCAAATGATGTTGACTCATCACTGTGTAACCATCAGACACTGCAAATAGTGATTAGTCCCTGAGATAAATTTAAAATTGTGAGTTAAATTTAAACTGGTTTTGAATACAGATGAAATTAGTTAAATTATTTGACATGGAACATTCCCATAAGAGAATGTTGAAGTGATCTGCTATGAAAGACAAAGACAGTGGTGATGAGGACACAGAGGGCCACTCACGTCATCTTGTTTAGATTTCTGCATGCCACTACTTTTCTTCTCATCTTTTTTATCCGATGTTCCCTTTTTAGACGATGTTTCTGTTTTGGACATAGCTTGTTTCTTGTTAATGCCTTGATCCTGTTTTTTTGTCTCAGCCTTAGTTGCAGGTAACAGTTGAGAGGGGCCCTTGCACTGTGGCGCCCCTTGTTTTATCGGAGAGAAAGGACCACTTACTTGGGCACCAGGTGGCTTTTGCTGCTGAGGGACGATAGGTCTCAGCGCAGCTTGCTGACTGGGCCCTCGCTGCTGTTGTTGATTGGCTGGGCCTGGTAGTCGGGGAGATCCAACGGATGGTGGCACAGGAGGAGTATCCCCTAAGCTTCCTGACATTGCTCTCTGGGTCTGGCATGTCAAACACAGCCATTCTTTTTTCTGAAAATGAAGGGCAAACATGAAATTAATATCATGAAACAATTAAGATATAAAGGGGAAAAAACTGCAGACAAGGTGAAAGTGTCAATAGTCAGATTACATGTGATTTATCGCATCACTTGCCTTCGCTGGCATTCTCTCTTCTCTCTCTGCCTTTGTCACACAACTACTGTAATTCAAAAGGGATTTGGTCAAGTCGAGCAAGCAAGCATAATTGGGTTCTGGCCAAGACTGCGACCTTTTCTCAAAGGCCTTGCTGACTCTTTTCAATGCCACTGTGTTTAACACACACAATTATGTAGCCTCTGGTAAGTCCAGTAAGACACACAAGCACAGAATGATGGCTGATTCCACCCACAGCAGGAGGCTCCTGTGCGTTCAAAACCACAAAGCATTTAATTAAACAATTTAGGAGTGTAAGACTATAAACGAATGATCATTATAAAAGCATTTTCCTTTAAAATTTAGATCAAGAGCTCACAAAACAACATTTGGATGAACTGCATACCCGATTTTCATTTCTAGCACAATGCTCAGAAATACGTTGCAAACACTTGCAGTGTAGTACATACACTTTTAGGGCTGCCCTCGACTAAAGATTTTTCTAGTTGACTATTAGTCATTAATTTAAACCATTAGTCAACTAATCGCATACGCCATCTCAATAGTAGTGGATGCACCTTTAGAGAGAAATGCACCTTTCGTATGGATTACATAATCAGAGAGTATTTGTTTTCTATTCAAATTGGTTCATTTAAAAGAAAACTTTTCAAGTGCTCTATAGATATATTTCTCATGTATTTGAGGCAAGTAGCTGACTTCGGTTCGGACAGAGACAGCAGAAAGCACAACCTGTTTGTTTTCTTTATTGTACCAAACACAACATTTTGTTGTTATTGTGCATTTCCACAAACAAAAGTAACCCTTTACAGTTTCGTATGACACTCGATCCACTCTTATCTGTATGACCAAAAATGACAGAGTATTTTAAGTTGTTCTCCTGTTATCCGGAAAAAAAATTGATCACGCCAACGCCTCTGTGTCATGCAGTAAGCACACTATACTTTAGCCTCCACACTCCGCACAAACACTTGGATTTGTGTTAATGTTAGAGCGAGCAGCCATGTAAAGTTGCTACTGCTTACTTGTTTCAAATGATAAGCTATATTTGAGGTTGACGGATGATATGCAAAAGTTTGGATTTCCTGCCTGACATACTGTAATTACCACAAGGACTCGCCGTTAACGTCCTCAAGTACTGTGTGACTTTGCCACTTCCTGTGGAGTTTTCCCCCCTGCGACTAACCGACTAATAAAATTTTGGTCGACTATGCCTCTTCTCATCTACTATTAGGGGGCAGCCCTATACCCTATAATATACCCTATAATAGCTATACAAATGAAACACATAACCCAAAAAGGCAAACGGAACATATAAACTGACAAGACACCTGACTTCATAAACCCAGAGTGATGTGCATAAAGATTATAGATCTCATAAAACAGTTAAATTTTTTTGCATTTTTATAGTTAAACTCACTACATCAGTGAGGCAATAATTCCTTCTTTTGCAACATCATAGACAATATTCAGCATAATATAGCAGCAAATAGTACACCAGCACACACACACAAACACACACAAAAAACATCTATACTGAGTGTTATTGTCTTTAACAGCCATGGGTCTACAGATAATAAGTCTTAAAGAACACTAAAACCATACAGATATACTGTAGATAGGAGATTACAAAAGTCCTCGCTAAGTTTAATGAGTCTCATGAGAACAGCAATAAACAGCAAAACTACTCCTCCTAGTCCTAAATATAAAAGAGAGTTCCTTTTTTAAATTGCTGTGCCCCCCTGTCATTTTCTTCTCAGACTTATATACTTTCACATTACCTGGCAGAGGGCATGCCAATATAGTAGTGTTTGCTTACTGGGTTTTGTTTCTATTCAATGACTGAGGTTTGTTAACTCAGGTTGATAAACAAGCAGTTCACTTCATGGGGTTCTGTTCCGATCTACACTGATGCAACTACTCATACATCTCTGGAGCACACAAGCATACACAAACTACCACAACCTGCATCAGATATTGCTCACTAATTTAAACTGGGCTAAAATAGAAGATAATTATCCAAAGATGTTTTAGCATGTTGCTATGTAGTTGCTAGGGTGTTCTAGGAGGTTGCTTATTGGCAAAAGACAAAGAACCCACCACCATTTTCTATGATATTCTGGTCCCTAAATATTACTTGGATGCCTCAATGAAACTTTTATGGGAGTCATATGCTGAAATTTAAGAGATTTTACAAGGTAAGAGCAATTTTCCAAAACCAGGTTGTTGAGAAGGGAAATAAGCTTTCTACAGTAAGTAAAGAACAAAATTCTTCTTCTTTTAACAAAATTCAGACAAAATGTATGTGCACACAGCTTTGCTTGACTGCCAGAGCGGGTCAGGATGAATTCTGGGGAGAGGCTGAGGAAAGGAAAGGTTTTGCCATGCGAGACAGATGCCTTTTCTTTTTGATTCTACACCCCCACCCCAAGTGCTCCACACTGAAGCTAAATATAAACAGGTGCAGCGTTCACTCAATGCTTGTGCAAAGCTCACAAAATGCTCTGCCATCTGTGCCTTTCTGCTTTTTATATGCTGCGTTGAAGCGAGATGGACGTTGTGTGAGTGTAGTCATTTGTGAGGTGTGCTTTTAGCATAATGAACGAAGCAGAGGTAATGCAGTGTGTGTCTGTGAAGAAAGCCCAAGAAAAATTGCAACTGAATTCTCATTTTAGAGAAAATGATCTGTGAAGCTGCAACTCAGTTGGACTGGCCAAATTTACACGAATGCTTGATTTCAGTCATATCTAAAGCAATCTTTTTTATTATAATTATTATTTTTGCGTACAAAACCAACTGGCTCAAAAATCTGAATGGGGCACGTGTCTCCTCAGCTTAAAGGGTTTGGGTTAGAAATTTCTGTCATTAAGTACTCACCCTCATGTCGTAAGACCTTTGTTCATCTTCAGAACACAAATTAAGATATTTTTGATGAAATCCGAGGGTATCTGATCCACACATAAACAGCAACGTCTTTGCACCTTTTGAAATCCAGAAAGGTAATAAAAACATGGTTAAAATAGTCAACGTGACTACAGTGGTTCAACCTTAATGATATGAAGCGACGAGAATACTTTTTGTGTGCAAAAACAAAAATATCGACTTTATTCAACAATTTAAACCGTTGTCATACCTAGTGAACTCAGTGCATGCTTCCTTGTTTATGTCCGAATGCCGGCTCGTTATAGGCCGGATCCTGTATCAGCATTACATGCATGCGTCATGCTGCTCACGTGTTCAGCTTCAGCCAATAATGACCTGGCGTTTGGACGTAAACAAGGAAGCCTGCACTGAGTTCACTACGTATGACAACGGTTCAAATTGTTGAATGAAGTTGTTATTTTTGTTATGTTTTTTGCACACAAAAAGTATTCTCATCGCTTCGTAACATTAAGGTTGAACCACTGTAGTCACGTTGACTATTTTAACAATGCCTTTAAAACCTGCCATGTCAAAATGTGCAATGATGTTGCGGTCTATGTGTGGATCTGATTTCCTCGGATTTCATCAAAAATATCTTAATTTGTTTTCCGAAGATGAACGAAGGTCTTACGGGTGTGGAACTTATGACAAGGGTGAGTAATTAATGCCAGAAATTTCATTTTTGGGTGAACTAACCCTTTAAATAAGTATGACACCTTTGTCTGTAGAGGTTATCGGAAGTGTTACAACAAAGAGGCAAAAGCCCCCAAAAGAACAAATTTTAAAAACAAATAATAATGATTTTAACAATGTAGTATTTTGTGTTCATGTGAGTTTTGGAAAGCATGGAAACCACAGATAATCAGACAATTCTTTGATTTGCTATTCAAAGTCAAATCTCAGACTTCCAGGCAAGTCTCAAGTAATGATGGAAAAGTTACAGAGCTAAGATAAGTCAAGTCCTAAATTCAGGCCTTTTAGTCTTACTAATCATTTAAAGGTATATAAGCTATGCTTATCATACAGAATTATTAAAATTAGGATAGGAAGTATAAAATTTGAATGAATACAATACAACACAATACAATGTTTATTTATTAGCACATTTAAAACAACCGAAGTAGTCCAAAGTGCTGCACAGAGTATGCAAAACAGAACAGTCAATGAGATTACAAAAAAAAAAAAAAAAAAAAACAACAACAATATATTGAATGAAGCAATATACATGTAAACAATCTAACTATCAAAACTCCTACTGGCATATTGGTTGATAAAGAACAACATTAGCATGGTTAAACTTTGAATATACCATACCAATACACCATCCAAATATTCAGAAATAATAGAAAAGGCCCTCAAAAGCCATAACATTCAATACAGCGAGCTAACTACACTACTGTGAACAACATTAAATGTTTGCTAACATTATTTAGTTAATCCACAGGACCTGAATTAGCTAATTGCGTTCCTGTTTTTTGTTGTGATTTTTGCTCCCATTTCACAGTGTCTTTTGATGTTGCCATCAAACAGGTGCAGACAAGACTGTTTTGCATGTTGGGATAACCTTTGCATTCATCAGATTTCAAATGCGTTACATAAACCACTTTTCTAAGAAATAGCTGCATGTTATCTGAAAGAACAGCAGAAGCCTCAAAAGTTTGCCAGGTCAAATCAAAAGCCTGTGTACACGACTGATAACGCTTTGCATCACACTACAATGGCTTGAGTCTGTCAACACTGGAAGCACTGAAGCTGCAAGTCATCTCACAATGCTGACATTCATGTTATATCACACATATGGCATTTGTAAGTAACTCATTTTAATACAGATGGGAAAAATAAAGCTCTGCAAGACCACAATGGACACTTCCAGTGTAAACAGCTTCAGTGACTATAATGGGAACGATTTAAATTTCACACACCACTCATGTTCGTGTGGACACAGTATACATCTCTGAGACTATAATTTGTCTGCTCCCCTATAAAAATATCTTCAAGTAAATGCAAATGATCACTGTTAATGATTAGCATATAGATTAGTTGTTTTCTAAAGCACTTTTCCTTCTGTTACAAAAACATGAAAGTTCTGGTCCCTATTGATAAACCATTACATGCAGCTCAGCAAATAAAAGGACATGTGGGAAAATGAAAACAAGAGAGATGTCAGAGTGTTAGCAGATCAGTTTATAGTCATTTAAACTCTGCAGTGAAGGGCAGAGGTGCAGATTTCTTCAAAAAATTCACTAAGAGTTTGTGGGTGTGAGGCCTTAGCCTTTGTAGCGCTTTACATAAAACTCATGCAGCTCAATGCCCAATGGGAAAAACACACCAGCCATGTAATCAATCACTTGAAGGGACAGGAAGAGAGAGAAAGTGTGAGTGTTTGTATGTTTAATGTGTGTAAGCAGGATTTATCACAATTAGGCAGGTTTATTAGAATTGATCATACCGATTATGAAGCAAGATACACAGTGAAGGTTTTGAATTGACTGCAGATTGATTTATATGGAGGAACATGTTAGGAATGTATTATGATTCACTACAAATATTAACGACAATCAAATGAGAAAAATCTTCACAGATGGTGTTGCTTGTCCCTCTGTTTCATATCGACATCCAAGAAAACTCACCCTTTCTCCTCCACACTCTGAGAAAACATGTCAATCTAATGCTGTGAAGGATTTGTATATAGGATTTTGAAAGCAAGAGTTGATGAATTTTCTATACCCAGTAAGTGTCATAAGTTCAGTTCGTGTTTTTCATTTTCTACAACCACATGCAATGCTAAATCAAGCAATAAAAAATCTTATAGACTTTCCTCAAGGTTACAAGAAATATATATATATATATATATATATATATATATATATATATATATATATATATATATATATATATATATATACATACATACACCTTCATTCATCTTCGGAACTCAAATTAAGATATTTTTGATAAAATCTGATGGCTCAGTGAGGCCTCCATTGACAGCAAGATAATTAACACTTTCAGATTCCAAGAAAGCTACTAAAGGCATATTTAAAACAGTTCATGTGACTACAGTGGTTCAACCTTAATGTTATGAAGTGACGAGAATACTTTATGTGCACCAAAAAAATTAAAAAAATAACGACTTTATTCAACAATATCTAGTAATGGCCGATTTCAAAACACTGCTTCATGAAGCTTTACAAATCTTTTGTTTCGAATCAGTGGTTTAGAGTGCGAATCAAACTGCCAAAGTCACTCCCCCCAGTGGTGAACCATTGAAATTTCGAAACACTTATGACATAACGAAGCCTCGTTTACTGAAATCATGTGACTTTGTCAGTTTGATACGTGCTCCGAACCACTGATTCAAAACAAAAGATGTTTTGAAGCAGTGTTTTAAAATCGCCCATCACTAGATATTGTTGAATAAAGTCATTATTTAGTTTTTTTGGCGCACAAAAAGTATTCTTGTCGCTATAGAATATTAAGATTGAACCACTGTAGTCACATGAACTGTTTTAAATATGCCTTTAGTAGCTTTCTGGGCATCTGAAAGTGTTAATTATCTTGCTGGCAATGGAGGCCTCACTGAGACATTGGAGTTTATCAAAAATATCTTAATTTGTGTTCCGAAGATGAACAAAGGTCTTACAGGTGTGGAATGACATGAGGGTGAGTAATTAATGACATTTTTGGGTGAACTAGCCCTTTAATGGACACTTCTAAATGCTTCTCAAACAGTAATACATCAGTGAAAGTTCTCATCTTAATCTTTTTAAAGGACAGCACAGGTCGAACTACTACAGTTACTACAGGCCATGGGGTGGCATGGCTTAGTGGTTACTGATGTGGGCTGGTAGCTCAAAGGTAGATTCAAATCCCTAGCAGGGATGATTTATGAACTACTGTGCCCTTGCTCCAAGACCAACGGTCTCTGTAGTAAAAACATTGAAGCTACAAAAAGATAAAAAGTGTGCATTAAATGAAGAATGATGTGATCATAATGGTCCATTTTTGTTGAAGAATACATAACAATGTACATTACATATGCCTATAAATTAAAGTTAGCAATTTTGAGATTCAAGTTTTGAGGTTTGACATTTAAATATTAGAATCCCAGTGAATTAACCTTTCATGTCTGAGCTTTTCTGTCAAATGAAGTGATTTGTACATGTATTCTAGACAAGCAGAGCCATCTACAGTCCAGCAAATTAAATTAGCCCCTCTCTGTGAATATAAGATTTACATAAGACAATCACTTACATAATCTCATGATGGCTGCAATGCTTTCTACTTTCTATATCAGAAACATAGACAGTGATTATGACCAGAATCCTCAAAATTATGAGAAGGCTCCAGAATCTCTTAAAGTCTGAAACATAATTTGATATAATATCGGAGATATCTTTAGTACAGTACATTCAAATAAGATTACAAATGTTTTTATGTAACATTATATGAGTCATCTGATTAGATAGCTATGAAACATGCCAGATTGTTTAAAAGAATCACAATAAATTTCATTAGTGGTCACTATTATTATTGCTTATAAGGTTAGTGATTTGAACAAACTCTTACCCCTAAGCATTAAACTATGGTGCATAACTCATCCCCCATTGTTTGTGGACAAGAATGATACTTCTAATGGGTTCTTTTGAATTGGGCCTGTACAAAACCACCAAGCAACCACCCAGAGCACCCTAGCAACTGCATAGAAACATGCCAAACATCACACAGAACACCATAGCAACTGCATTGTAATGATCTAGCAAACATGTATGATTAGGGGCCAGTAAGATAGTTTTTTAAAAGAAATGAATAGTCTTATTCAACAGATCAAAAATCAATTAATCACAAAAGACTTCTATTTCAAATAAATGCTGCTCTTTTGAATGTTTTATTCATCAAAGAATCCTGAAAAAATTAATTTCCACAAACATGCATATTAAGCAGCACAACTGTTTTCAACACCAAATCAGCATATTAGAATGATTTCTGAAGGATCGTGTGACACTGAAGAATGCTGAAAATTCAGGAATCACAGGAAAAAATTACATTTCAAAATATATTAAAACAGTAAACAGCTATTGTAACTGTTTTACTGTATTTTGATTAAAAATAATGCAGCCTTGGTGAGTATAAGAGATTTCTTTGAAAAAAGAAAAAAAAAATGACCAACCCCAGACTTTTGAATGATAAAAATAAAATGGAGGCTCTCAATAACCTTTCTAGAAGTTGAACATGTGGTTTCTGTGTAAGTATAACCACGTTTTTAGACATGAACCAAGCAGAACTCGTCTCTGGAATATAGAACTGTGCTTTCATTAGCAGAACAATCAGTGATGTCTCTCCACAGGTTACAGGAAAGTAAAGGGTCAGCTGGATTGATCCCCACAGTGAGTTGTGCTGACACATCTCTGACCAGACACCTGCAGTTCAGCATGAGTAGAGGTTACATGACAGAGCAGGTGTATGATTGCGTGTTTGCATGGACATTCACAGGGACAATGGCGGTACCATGTGACGTTACATCTCTGACCGTGTCTTACCATGTGAACATTACGTTTTATGGTCGATATGACAGTGGTCTTGAACTTCATTTCAGTAGTGTATGCTTTAGTTAAGGTTGACTTAATATTCTATTTTATATATAATATAATATAATATAATATAATATAATATAATATAATATAATATAATATAATATAATATAATATAATATAATATAATTGTCATCACTTTTAGAAGACACTTTTATGTAAGAGAGAACATAAAAGTAAGTTTTGGAGAGTGAACTTGTACATTGTAAATGGAAATCCAACCTCTGCCAAGCTGTGATTCCCCTGTTTCCCCTGAGGAGGGCACCAGAGAGAGCACAAACCAAAACATTTAGTCACCTCCACATTGGGGCACAGGTGCAACCACATGCTCGTACTCGCTGTCCACACACTCTCTCCGCTCTGCCAGAATTCCCATTCGCCTGTTGACATAAACAGCCACATGCGTATGCTTGCCACTCATGTCTCGGCAGGACGCTTCCATCCCTGCTGACAGCCCACTGGGCACAGGTACTCATGCTGAGACAGGAAATGTCAGTGCTCATTAACAGCCAAGACACACCCACTCATCCTCCCTCCACGTCACATATCTGACCCTGACCGCCGGATTCCCATCAGCCTGTGCGCTGGACACCAGTCTGTTTATGCAATGAAACATCTTTTTGTCTGTATCAGTCAGCTTTGACATTTGAATGAGGCAATTCAATGTATTGGAGTCTTATGTGGCAGCTGTCTCAGACATGTGGGATGGATGGATGGATGGATGGATGGATGGATGGATGGATGGATGGATGGATGGATGGATGGATGGATGGATGGATGGATGGATGAAATGTTAGACAGACAGACAGACAGATAGATGGATAGATGGATAGATAGATAGATAGATAGATAGATAGATAGATAGATAGATAGATAGATAGATAGATAGATAGATAGATAGATAGATAGATAGATAGACAGAGATATACAGATACACAGATAGATGAGTTATGGATGGATGGATGGAATGTTAGACAGACAGACAGACAGACAGATAGATAGATAGATAGATAGATAGATAGATAGATAGATAGATAGATAGATAGATAGATAGATAGATAGATAGATAGATAGATAGATAGATAGATAGATAGATAGAATGGCTAAACAAGACCGAATGATAGACAGAATGATCAACAAAGACAGAAAATTTGATAGAATGTTAGAATACATAGAATGAAAACAAGAGATGGAATGACAGAGTGATCGACTGACAGACATACAGACAGAATGATAGAACACTAGATAGAATGACAGAATGAGACAGAACGATAGATAGAACGTCAGAACGATAGATAGAACCTGGGACAGAGTCCCAGTTTTTAATGTGTTCTCACACATTTAGACCCGACTGTGCTATATAAGCTGTGATTTATGAATGTTTCTCACATGCATGTGCATTCATCTGTCACGCTGTATGATTATGTGTGCATGCGTCTGCATGTGTGTGTGTGTGTCAGGGCAGTTTTACAGGACAAGTCAAGAGATATGTGGGTTAATCCTGTGGGACTCCTTCAATGGGCCACGTGGGCCAGCACACACACGCACGCGCACACACACACACACACACACACACACACACATAGAGATCCTCCGGGCCTGCTGCCCTGAGTCTGAGCCTTCACCGGATTACTGAGAGTAGGAAATGAAAGATCATCCAGCATAAAGGCACTCAAAGAGCACCCATTCAAACTCCATCAGAGAAAAAGGTGGGGGGGGGGGATGGAGAGAAACGGGGCCATCTGCATGTGCACTCGCATCCACCTGAGCTAAAGCACTGCAACACATATGTTACAGTAATTTGCTCCTGTAGAGCCTCACAATTTGTTAACAGCACCAGGATTCATTCACTGCAGCATTAAAGCGTGAGAATGGAATGCCATGGCATTCTTTGCTTGTTGCACGCAGTGTGTCTTTACTGATGCTCCTGCAGCACCTGAGGCTAAAGAAAAGACTTTGAATCATGTGGGTAATTGATTTTGCTGTGTATTAGCGGTAGAGAGGCAGCACCAGTGATATTACACAACGCAAAAGAACAGAAAGGAGGAACTTCTGAGAGAGCAGTCAGTTGGGGCTTTTTCCCCAATAAGGTGAAGAGATTTGGTCTGCTTTAGTTATATATAATAAATATTAGATTTTACATTAAAGGAATAGTTCACACAAAAAATGAAAATTCAGTCAATTTACTCACTCTCATGTCGACTTTTCTATCTTCTGTGGAGCCCAAAAGGAGTTGTTAGAAATGTCAGGCTCAGTCATCATTCACTTTCATTGTGTGGAAAAAAAGATGCAATAAAAGTTAATGGTGACGAAGACTCTCAGTCCAGAATATTCTGCCTAAAATCTCCTTTTGTGTTCCACAAAAGAAAGTAAGTCATACGGGTTGGAGCAATGTGAAGGAGAATTAATGATGACAGAAATGCCACTTTTGGTGAGCTATCCCTTTAAGCAGTGCATTCTCCCTGACTTATGTTTTGCATTACATTATAATTGCCCTATTATTCAAATCATTCTGTAACTTTTCAGGCCAGACAAAACTGTGAAAGAGAGAAAATGTCTGATATTAGAAACAAGACAACATAAAGACTAAAATTGACACTATTTGCCTTCTCAATAAATTTCCCTGGTCATATTTTGCAAAATGCCACACATTATTTTAAGGAAAAAGGTTTGTTTTCTTAAGCTGTCATCAAAATGCAATAACTTTCTCTCCATCTGAAACATTTCTTTTCTGCTGATGTAACCAACGTAACAGGAAAAATAACATTAACCATCTAGACTTTCAAACTTCTGAAGGAAATTTGAGTGGTGCTTGTCCATGAAAAACTCCCTGGCACAATGCTTGAGTGTTCTATGTGATTGACATTGTGTTGCAATGTGGCTGCCAAGATGTTCTCGATGGTTGCTAGGTGGTTTCATACAGGCTCGAGTCAAGTCAACCCAGTTAAAATACACTCAGATTCCAAGTTCATTCAATGCAACTGATACCGCACAAGTAATCAGAGAGACTATCAACTCCAATCAAACCTCGAATGAGTTCCTATGTGGTCAGAGAGGTGCTGAAAAACAAACACAGGGAGACACAGGGACACTGTAAGATGTCTATCTGGACAGCTTTGTAATGAACGCTATCTGTCTTTGTCTTGTATTGTGTGTGCTAGAGGCTAAAAGAATTACACTAGAGAGTACAAACACTGAAATGTGTTAAGCAGTAAAGATTCTGCTATACCATTTACAGTACACCGTACCAATGTAGATATATTAGAGTGGCCAGGACATTTACATTATCACAGATGAGAGTGACAAAGAAACATGGAGTAATGTGAAAATACAGAGCAAATGAGATGACGTACCATTACCACATGGTTATTTCATAAATTCAACCAAGTAAGAATTGGTAAGCATTACAATATACAGTATATTCAGCACAGTAGTTCAGCCACAACACCGGTTACATCACTTGTCCACCATCGTTTTGATTTTTTATAATAATAATATACTAAAGAACAGACACTATAATTAAAAAATGAATGTGTCTGCTCAATTCAGCATGAGCCGAACAAGAGTTGCAGCACAGATGACCAGCAGGAGACAGATTTCACTTCACTTTGCCCATTTCGCCTCACTCCTCTGACTGACAAGACAATGGCAGAAGAATACGTTTCAAAACTAAATGTAAAAGCACCTATTTAAGCAAGTTTATCATTGTCGGTAATTGTTTTGTTGTTGTGATTTTCAGAAAGAATAATAATGAACCCACCATTCAAGCAATTGCCACACATGAATTGCCGCAAATTCGAAAGCAAAGTTGATCTTTTTATAGTAATTAATTGAAAACACGCACCATAAGCGATTTAAAAGTGAGGTGGAGGCAAAGTTTGAAATCAATATTTTTGTTGAAACCGTGATACATTTTGAATGGTAGTGAAAAATCACTTATACAGTGATATTCAGTCATACGGCCACCTCTACTTTACTAACAATGTACAAAGTAAAGTAACAAAGCAACAATGAAGTCATATCACACACACGCAAGCGGGCCAGAATACCACACGCATGTGTCGCTGCAGGATAACAGGCTGTCATCGGCGATTAAGCCTGTGCGAGCACGCGCTGTTAGTCCCTCACAGGGCCGGAGCAGGGCAGGGTCATGTTTTTGCGCTCTTTATTTACGGCTTGTGTCATTGTGCATCAGTTGCTTAAAAATGAAATCACACAGACGCTCGGTGACAGACAGGGTGTAATGGCAATAACAACACACACACACACACACCGCAGACCATATCAGATGTTATCTGTAATGAAGTAAGTGCCGTGTGAAGACTGTTGCTCTGAACAGCAGCTTCCTGCAGCCCATGATGCTCTCTGATTACCTGAGTGGAAGCCCAGATCTCTTGACGACACCTTGGAGCATTCGACTCTCAACCCAAACATATTTTACTCCAGACAACTGGAGAAAGTCTAATATCCAGGCACTGATGCTGGATGGTTAGCCAATTCTCATTGGGCTATTTGTCATTTAGCAGACACTTTTATCCAAAGCAAATTATAGTACATTTTCTACAGCCACCTGTGGTTAAGTATCAAAGCACAATGGCGAAGCTAAAAAATTTAGATTACATCCCAGATGCTTAACCACTACATCACCACCACTATAGGATGGTCGCTCCAATAAATGTCATAGTATTAACATTGAGATGTAAAATTGTGTCCACAATTACTGTAACTAATTCATCAAGTGAGTTTCGATATCTAACCATGTCAATACTGTGCAAAATAAAATAAAGTACAAATTAAATTGAATTAAATGAAATTCCCAGGGAATGCATGAACTGATAAATGTATACCATGAAATGCAATGTAAGTATCTTTGGATAAAGGCATCTGCCAAATGCATAAATGTAAACAGGCTTCATGTTGCATTCTCATTATGCCACAAGACACTAAAGAGGGCATTGAGGAAAATGTTCACATTAGCATTAGCAAAATCACTTTCAGATCAACTACTGTCCTAACAGAACAACAAAGAATCTTGCAAGTTGAGTTAAAGTTAGTTAAAGGGGACCTCTTGTGCTAATTCACTTTTACATGGTGTTTGAAGATAAATGTGTGTTGGCAGTGTGTGTACACAACCACCCTATAGTGATAAAAATCCAACCACTCCTTTTTTTTAATCCCCATAAATCATAAGCAGCGTCTCAGAACAAGCAGTTTTAATTTTCTGAGCAGCATATATTCTCTGGCTCTGTAGGTATCATTGTCTGACTCCGGTTCGAACATATATGGCTGAACACTGCTACTGACAGTTTTTGACATTTTCAGTGGGTGAGATTGCCCTGTTTTGTTGTTGCATGAGCTCTTGAAGCTCCACCATCTTCTTGAAAGGGGGCCAGGAGCAGCAACTCATTTGCATTTAAAGGGACACAAAAATGGCATGTTTTTGCTCACCGCCAAAAAGCAATTTTAACATGATATTAAAAAATTATCTGTGGGGTATTTTGAGCTAAATCTTCATATACACACTCTGGGGACATCAGAGACTTATTTTACATCTTGTAAAAAGGAGCATAATAGGTCCCCTTTAAATCATGTGAACACGTTTATTACTAGCTACTTGAAAAACAACACAACAGCACATGAAGGTAACCAAAGTCCCTTTCAAGGAAAGGTTGTTCACTCAGCAGCCATGTTTCAACGCCTACGGGCAGCTAGGGATCCAAGGCCAAGTCCTATTTACTTGAATGGAAAAATCTTAAAATCTCGAAAACTGCTTGACATACAGTACATTTAAATAACATTTTGAATCAGCAAACTAAATCTGACATGAACTGAATGAATGTAATTTTTTTATGCTCAAATAGCATTCAGGCTGGATCAGCCAATGCTCATTTGCAGTCCTAAAGACGTGACTGTTTCTGTAGCACACAGAGCATCTAACGGCAGCAGGGGTGACACGATGACTTTACCAAATGGCGATTGGCTCTTATTTAGAAGGCAGGACTTTTTCTGCCATATTTCACTTTCTCACATTCATAGTAATACGAGTGCACTGTCTTGGTATATCTGATGTCTTTGAGGTAACTCACTAGAATACTAAGGCTTCTTACAGTCACATTACTGCATAAACACACAAAGTATGTACAATGTGCTTTGGCAAAGCGTTTACGTCTACTTCCATAGAGAATGTTCCCTGGCTGAAAAAGGCAGTGGGAAATCTCCTGAGACATCCCGTCAAGGACAAGGACAGGTGTGAAAAGTGTAAGATCAGGGCCTGTGTGTATGAAGTGTGGGAGGATTACTCTTGTTAGAGCAGTTCTTCACTGTCAATTTAACTGCTTTTGTTAAAACATAACAGGCAGAAGACTGATCCACTGGATTTTTAGTCTTGCTGTGAGATACAGATGGCTCTTAATAGTAGATCTTTTCACCAAAAATTCACTATGGTAACTATGATTTCCAAAATACCATAGTAACTGGAGTGGTTGTGTTGCATTTCACTTACAATTTGTGAATCAAGAATTAAATTAAGAAGTGCACTGAAACAGAAATATGTTCACTACTGCACAGCTGACCTACAAAATCCTGGGACTGATGGTGGCAGATGGAATGAAGTTATCAAATTAAATGTCACAAGTTCATTTAAGCTCTTAAATTGGTCTTGCAAGAATGATTGCTTCCGCCAATTACTGTGTAACAAGAAGTTTTATGTTAAAAATGAATAGCAAATCAATTATGTGCTTGTGAAATAATTATTTAAAAGACTTCTAATGCAACCTTATTGTGTTGATTTTGACTTACAAATGAGCAAATACTCTATAGATCTGATCTCTGGATAAATACAGCACATGGACTATTTATAAAAACAGTAAAATATCATATTAAATAAATTATTTGTGCAATAACTAATTAATATCAATGAACTAAACCAGCACATCTACACCCTCATCCTCATCCAAATGGTCCACATCACTTTTTAAAACAACAAGAGATAGTCTAAATTTCAGATTTTCCTAAACTATTCTGACCAAACCTGAAGAGTGCACAGTCATGACTCTAGATTTCTGAAGATATCCCGTTTCCTTCTCATTTTCCTCTCCTCCCATTTCTTCATCCCTCACTATCATCTCATCATGTCTCAGCATCCATCTCTCATTTCTTCCTTCACTGCTCTCCAGGCCTGATGAGGAGATATGCAGGGCTGGCCGGGACCGGGAGATGGCAGCCAATGTGACTGGGAGCTATTTGAAATGGCCAATCACATTCAAGGTGATTTACATCAGCCAATCAGCTTAGGCAAGACTTAAAGCCTTCAGGAAGACATTATGAGTCAGAGGAGCATTCATTTGACTGTTCATCTGAATATATGGATGCAGCACTGTGTCTATGTGTGTCTCTGAGAAAAGTGTGAACAACCCTTTTTAATTAATGGGTTTGGCTAGACCTCTTAAAGGGATAGTTCACCCAAAAATAAAAATTCTGTCATCATTTACTCACCAAACCTGTACGAGTTTCTTTCTTCTGTTGAACACAAAAGAAGATATTCTGAAGAATGTCGGTAACCAAACAGTTGATGGGCCCCATTTACTTCCATAGTATTTTTTTCCATACTATGGAAGTTAATGGGGCACATCAACTGTTTGGTTATCCATATTCTCATTTGTGTTTCGAAGATGAACAAAGATCTTATTGGTTTGGAACGACATGAGGGTGAGTAAATGATGACAGAATTTTCTTTTTTGGGTGAACTTTCCTTTTAATTAAATGAAGACAAATCTTAATGCAACACTTTACAAAGACATTCAACAGAACAGTTGAAGTTGGATTTTTTCCCCTCTATGTTGACAATGTCCCTGTGGCTAAAGTGAGTTCCATATTTGAAATTATAGATTATACCATATAAGAAATTGACTTGCCTGAACAAATCCCAGATCTGAACCTCACGGAACGCCTTTGGGATGAGTCAAAACACAGACTGCAGGTCAACATCAATCTAATGCTCTTGTGTCTGAATAGGAAACAAATCCCAACAGCCGTTCTTCACAGAATAATAAAAGATATTATAGCAGAAAAGGGTCAACTTGAAATGAATGCCCATCATTTTGAAAATAAATATATAAATATGGGCAGCCATATAGTGTGTAACTGAGGCTGAGTGTCCAATATTTGGGATTAATACTTATATGAGACAATGTGGTCTTGTTGCTCATGTTACTCAACTACTTTTCTACTCAAGTATAGTTAGAACTAGGGATGTAACGATACCCTCATGTCACGACTTGATACATATCACGATACTTAGGGCCCTATAATTTCCTCGATCACAGAATCGCAGACGGAATCGCAGAATCCAGTCATAAAAACGGAATTTACTATATAACGCGGAATGTCACGTAATTTGACAAATTTTTGATGAATGAATTAAAAGCAGGTCAGTACACGTAAATTAAATCGCGATATAGACTAGTGACTGAATATTAAACCGCAAAAAGACATTTAAACATGAATCCTGCATGCCTGTGTGACTCGGATGATGCGGAAGCGCAGTTTCATTTACCTCACACCGCCTCACACACAATCGCGCGGGCGCACGCACGCTGAAGCACATGCAACGCTCGCGGTGTTTTCGTCCTCTGTCTCCTCACTATATGAACGCACAAATTTATCTCCAGAGCTGCTCTGAAAGTCACTTCATCAGCATTTAACCGCTTCGTTTGAGAAAACTATCGTCATAAACACAGAGAGACTCAAAGCTCTAGGCAAACCGTCAAAATAAAAGTTCGATTTAACTTGACAGAAACATATTACTGTTGTACAGTAGAATTTAGATAAATTAATTTAACAATAAATTATTAAAATATTTTAAACAATAATCTCAGTGTTTCTTCCATGTTTTAATTTTAACAGTAAAGCTCTGTTGTGCAGCACATTGTTTGACAAAAAAGTTTAATTTCATGATTAAAAGATAAATTAAATGGTATGCGTTCATTTGATTGCCAGAAAAAATTAAATACACAACAGAACTTATGAAGAAAAAAAATTCATAAAAATATATTTATTGAATTATATTTATATTTATATATATATATATTTAATGAATTAATATTGTTGTTTTTAAGAATTCAATTAATTAGACATGCTTTTTGATTATTAAAATGGAATTAAACCATTAAAATGGAATCCAGAAAACTTGAAAATTTGAAAAATTTGGTAAAAATAAAATTTGAGGGGAAAGAATAAAATGTAGGGCCCTAAAAAAAACTTAAATTAACTTAAATTGTTGGTAAATTGGACAAGATTCATTATTTCAATAAATTAGACATGCTTTTTGATTACTAAAATTTAATTTAACCATTAAAATGGAGTCAAAAAATAAATAAAACGGAAAAAAACGGAATCCAGAAAAATTAAAACGGAAAAAACGGAATTTGGGAAAAAATAAAATGGAATTTGGGAAAAAATAAAACAGATTTTATAGGGCCCTAGATACTGAACTCACAATACAATATTATTGCGATACTTCAAGACATATGGTAAAAGGTTAACAAAAAATTAATTTGATTAAAATGCAAAGTTTGGTATTATATTGGTAGTGGAAATGAATAGGCTTGGACTTGGTGCTGGTAACCCAATGCACAGGAAAATGTTGACACCAGAATAAAAATATTCATGATTCTAAAGTTGATATAATGTAGGCCACTTACTTGTAACACAAGACATTTGGCATTATCAGGACCCACAAATATTCCCCCATTACATTATTATACATTATAGTCAACATAATATATAATAGTTCAATGTAGAACTGACACTAGAACTCTGTAAACTTAAATTTTTTCTCACACAGTAATTATCATTTTGAGTGAACTACACACAACAAATATATTATCCCTATCTTACATATCTAACTATCACTATCTTACTATCTAACACTATCTTACATATTGTGACACAATATATTGTTACACCCCTAGTAAGTGAACTGAATTTTATTCTTTTTTTATTTTTATTTTTTTTATCTATATCTTCAGAAATCAGTTTTATGCTCTATAAGGTACACACACTGCAGCTAAATTTGGTTGTCACTTCACCTTTTAGTGCTTAAACCTGTTCTGTACACACACAGTTCAATAATTTATGAGAGTGACAACCGCATTCTACAACCAAATTATCTCCTGAAAAACGCAGGTAGTGACAACCGCATTTACAAAAATTCTATGCAGCATGTACAGAACCGAACTGAACAACTAGTAGTTTATGACATATTTTAACGCGCATCAGAAATGTTTCTCTTTTCTGTATGTGCAGTGTAAGCAATCACAGGGAAAGCAGTAGCCTTGATTCATTCGTGTTGCTAGATCTTGCAGAAATAAATCAAAATGCTTTATGCTGGAAATAAAACGACACACACCTTCTCACTTTAGTAACTCTTGATTGCTTTATGAGCCAAGCTTAAACAACAAGCCCAAAAATTCTTAATAAGTGGACATGGCAACACTGCAAGAGTGCGCAAACACAACGCCTCTGTATACTGTGCTTTAGTTAAATTTGTTTTTTTCCCTGAATATTTCTTTGGTCAGAATAGCGGATACTAAACACTTGAGACACCAGAACGTTGCTATGGTTTCCAAGCTGTCAATCATCGCAGTTTCGGCAGCGAGTCGTGTTCCGTATACACATGGAAAGATAATTTAGTAATTTAATGTAAATTCACTTGTCACTCCTGAAACTTTACAGTGTGTACGTGGCCTTTTAGACACAGATTCAGGTTATCTAATCCTGAATAACTCTGAACGGAAGACAAACTGGCTTCTCCTTATGGAATTGACCCACTAGTACATTTACATTTCTATTCTTAGAAAAGACAGAATCTTTCCTACAATAGCTACTTACAAAAATGTACAAAAGAGTGGCAAAAACCAAGATAGTATTTCAAATTCACATGCTACAGTATAAGCTGAGGCCTCAAGAATCAAATACGACCCCCCCAAAAATGATGATTTGGGGAAAATTTTAATGAGATTTTTCTGATAAAAGTTGAGATTGTGATTTTAAATACAATAAAAAAGCTACATTTTTCCAATTATTATTATTTTCTTAAATACAAATAGAACTGTAAGTTAAAATATAGTTATGGCCAAAAATATATGCCCTTTCGTGGCTTATTCACAGTGTCAAAAGACAATGTGAGGCAAGTCTAGGAGTCTAGATACAAAAAAAGAAAAATGAACTTGGCTAGATCATACAGTCTCCAATATTAGCTGACTTTAAAAGACTGAAGTGCCCTGGCCTACACGATTAAGGCTATAAAAGAAGAACAATGTCATCATTTAATTATGAACCTTCCTCTCCACTGAGTCACATCTTTTCAAGCACCTGTGAGAGGAGACCAATCAAATCAATCAATCAACGTGGGCCAGCCAATCAGTGTTATCGCACACAGGAAGGAGGCCGGACGAGCAGGAAATGCTGTGGTCAGATTCATCTGTGTAAAACATATCCAGTCTGAGACAGGCATCGACCCCCTCAGAAGCATTAGTCTGATGAATAGAGCCGTCTGCATAACACAGCAATCTAGTCTGGAGATAAATGGTTTTTGACCTCTGCCAACACTCACGGATTCAGAACCTCAGAGGCCATGTTCGCCAGTTTTAGCATAACATGCTAACGGCGTTCAAAAAGAAAGGGAATTTGAATAATTCCTGTGTCATAATAGCTCTAAACTAAAACCAGGTGAACATGGTGTGACTTTTACTGTGTGAGACACAATTTGTGAATCGTAAAGTTTTTGGTTACATTTTACAACACGGTGTACAATGTTAATGTACAAATATACTGTTGTTATTTGTTAACTTGTTTGTTCATAACACATTAATGTTAATAAATTAATTAATGCCTATTTTTTAACTCACACTGGAAAAAAAGTCTCATGCATAAATAAATGTAATAATCAATAATGAGTAAAAATTGTTAAATGATTCTTGTATTAATATATTATATATAAGGTGTCTGAATAAATTTTGGTTTGACTGTAGATATCATGTTAATTAGATGCCACCCATTATGACTTTGACTCATCAGATTTTATCCATCAATCAGACAAGCAACAATCATAAAGCACAGAGGAAAAAATAATAATAATTCAACATAGTGCACACCCGGCTTTAATTAAAACACTGGGACTGGGATTTCTAAGCTTCCAGGACAGCTACACTAGTGCCACATAATTCCCAGAATAACTCAGCAGAAAGAACAAAAGGGAAGACGGTAATCCGAAGTGACATATCCCGCCTCCGTTTGGGAGAAATTGGGTGACTTGATCAAGGATCTCATATCGAAAGCTGTGATAAACTCGTTAAATGTTAACGATTTAGGGACGAGCTCTGCTGAACCTCCCTATCAATATTTTATTGGCCTGCCTTGCAGAATCAAGCTCTTTAATCACAAAGGGGAGGTGGGGTTCTTTCTTGCCAAAAGCGCATTCACAAATTTGCAATCCGCAGCAAGACTCCAGCAGACACAATCGCTTGGCTTGAGCTCCAAATACCATCAGTTTCAAGAACCCCTGGTTTTGCAGCGATTAAATTCAAGACTTGATTTCACGGTGACCTCAACATCTATTTGTCACTGTACAAAGTTATTTTTCCCTTTATCTCCAGTGTATATTTACTTCATTGCCTTTTGCCTTTCAGTTGGCCTCAATGAATCACATTTTGTGAAGCAGTGCCACCCTATAAACAACCTTTTAGACAGGCTGTTACTCTACCAGCCTACGAAAGTACAGCACTTCTGACAGGAGGCTTGAAATGCTCCAAATAATTGAGTCGCCACAGTGGCTGAACAGGAGGATATAGAGACGTATAACTGTAAATGAGGTTACACAGCAAAACAGCCACCCGATGGTCAGCAAGGATGCCGTCTGAAAGTGCAAGTGGTGTACGTGCTAACCAAATTCTCTGTGTGCCCATAAATAAATAAGGATATCTTAGAGTCAGCATGAAATGGCACTTGCAACCAATTTTTTAATTTAGAAATCTGACATATTTCAGAGTCAAACAGGATATTCAACTAGAAGAAAAAAAGTAGGGTGGGGCTTAATTTCATCTGGGGATGCACTGATCATGATTTCTCCTTGCCGATTCTGATACCATTTACCGATTTTTACAAGCAAATGGGTCGATTCCGATACCAGTTGCCAATTTTTTACAAGCAAATGGGTCAATTCCTATACCAGTTGCCAATTTTTACAAGAAAATGGGTCGATTCTGATACCAGTTGCCAATTTTTTTTATAAGCAAATGGGTCAATTCCTATACCAGTTGCCAATTTTTACAAGAAAATGGGTCGTTTCTGATACCAGTTGCCAATTTTTACAAGAAAATGGGTCAATTCCTATACCAGTTGCCAATTTTTACAAGCAAATGGGTCGATTCCGATACCAGTTGCCAATTTTTTACAAGCAAATGGGTCAATTCCTATACCAGTTGCCAATTTTTACAAGAAAATGGGTCGTTTCTGATACCAGTTGCCAATTTTTACAAGAAAATGGGCCAATTCCTATACCAGTTGCCAATTTTTACAAGAAAATGGGCCGATTCTGATACCAGTTGCCAATTTTTTACAAGCAAATGGGTCAATTCCTATACCAGTTGCCAATTTTTTACAAGCAAATGGGTCAATTCCTATACCAGTTGCCAATTTTTACAAGCAAATGGGTCGATTCCGATACCAGTTGCCAATTTTTTACAAGCAAATGGGTCAATTCCTATACCAGTTGCCAATTTTTACAAGAAAATGGGTCGTTTCTGATACCAGTTGCCAATTTTTACAAGAAAATGGGCCAATTCCTATACCAGTTGCCAATTTTTACAAGAAAATGGGCCGATTCTGATACCAGTTGCCAATTTTTACAAGAAAATGGGCCAATTCCTATACCAGTTGCCAATTTTTACAACAAATGGGCCGATTCTGATACCAGTTGCTGATTTTTACAAGCAAATGGGTCAATTTCCGATACCAGTTGCCAATTTTTACAAGCAAATGGGCCGATTCCGATACCAGTTGCCGATTTTTACAAGCAAAAGGGCCGATTCTTATACCAGTTGCCGATTTTTACAAGCAAATGGGCCGTTTCCTATACCAGTTGCTGATTTTTTTTTCTTTGATCAAACTTATTTATTTGTTGTTTATTTGCTCTATAACAGGCCAAACTGGCCTTAAACAAAAACGTTTCCAGGCTCTGGCCTACGTTCATGTCTTGGGCTGCATTTTCCAAAAGCATCTAACATCTATGATCAACTTACTGTATGCTTACGATGCTTTTGGGAAACGCAGACCTGTTTAGTGTTTACAGACTTCGTAATATTTCCACACAAATTACATTTTAGGAAATGTTTGCAATGTTTTTGTTGTCAAAAATATAATAAATAGAAATAATATAAAAATGGCTGGTTGCCGATCATGTGTTTGAAGTGAAAACCACCCTGTTCCGATCGATGGCTGGTCAACCAGTGCATCTCTAATTTTATCCATTCAAACATTCAAAAATCTTCATTATTCCAGACTTTTGACCATTAGTGTATGTGTATTTGGTTCTCTTTGCCTTAAATGAAAAGTCAACACTGCAACATTCATCTGTGTTTGTGCAAGTACAGTACGTGTTGTTCTGTGGGCATCGCGGGGGAAAGAGTGGCTACTGTGGATCTGACAGAATCGTAGTGAGGATAAACCAGGATTGTGGAGGATCAGAAGCAGTCTTAGCGCTAACCCACCTTGCATGCTCCTTCAATGGGAATTGGGAACACATACAACAGAGCTATCTGAAGCATGCTGAAACATGACTTCCACACTGCAACAGTGATGTAACAAAGATACGATAAACCAGTGCTAGACTTCCTGCTGTTTTATCGATCTGCTGTCCTAAATCAAGGTATTTAAGCTAGTTAATACGTGCATGTATTTAAAAAAGTTTTCTCTGTAACCATTTACAAATTCGGCAAGTGTATGATGCCTAGTGGTTTTAAAATCTGTTCAGATTTAAAGTAATTTAGTTTATTCCAACTAAACGACTATATGTTGCAACGCACATACAGAATATTTCTCACATAAAGCCACAAAAATGGAAATGAGGAAATCACAATATGTCTTCACATTCTTCAGACAAGTGACACAATGAACAATGCGTTAAAAAGATAAATAACTGCAATTTCATGATAAAAAATATATTTCCATGAATTTAAGTGATGATCCTGTAGAATGTAAGTCAATGTATAAATATAGTAACCATAAAATTTAAAAATGTAAAAAATGCAAAGTATAAATAAAGTCTAATCCATAAAGTCTAACACTTATAGCCAAACAAAATTTTCATGAATTTAAGCAATAGTCCTGTTGGTGTTAACAATGTTTTCATTTTTTTAATACTTAATTCTTTTATTCAGAAAGGATGCATTAAATTGACCAAAAGTAACAGTATAGACATTTATAATGTTACAAAATTTCTATTTTTAAAAAATGCTGAACTGTAAATTCATCAAAGAATGTTTACTGAGCAGCAAATCAGCAAATTAGAATGATTTCTGAAAGGATCATGTGACACTGAAGACTGAAGTAATGATGCTTTTCCATCACAGGAATGCATTCCATTCAAATACATAATGGTTATTACTGTTTTTACTGTAATTTTGATCAAATAAGAGATTTCTTTAAAAAAATAAATAAATAAATTTCACTGACCTCAAACTTTTGAACTCTAAAGTAATTGCTTTCTAAAGCAAGACCAAAGCATATAAAAACCAAATATAGATGGAATGCACAGAACAACAAAACAATTAAGTGTAGAAAAGAAAGTGGAGAACAAAATCGTTCCAATTTCATACAGATAAAACTCCTGTGGGTAATGGCCTGAACATTTTCCCCACTCATCTGCTGTTGGCAGCTCTGGCAAAAAGTTAATTTTCAACCCTGGGACCAACATACACACACACACACACACACACACACACACACACACACACAAACACACATCACCAGCCGACCATGAGTGGCACTGACAGAGCAGCCACACAGGTGCGGGGCCAGTGCAGAGCCGAAACATCATCTCAACCCGCCCTGCCAAGAGTCGTTACCAATTCAATCAACGTGTCAACAAACAAGTAGCCTCCCAGCAGAAAGAGAATGACAGAGAGAGAGAGCAAGACACTGGGGCAGAAGGATATTGTCTCTACAAGTAGGAAGAGTGCAGCACACAAAATGGAAAATGAAAAACCATTTTGATAAAGATGGAGAGCAATCTGTAGGTTAATCGGATAAAATAATCACAAGATGCCAAAACTTACATCAAATGCCACTTTTTGGTATTATTTACCTGCTATTCAGAAACCTCAACACATAATCGCCTCAGTTTTATTGTGAGGTTTCCATGGTTTCGGCTCACACCTCATTCTCATTATGCAATCGCCCACCTGTCAGTTGCAACATCTTGTTAGTGTCACTGAAAATTTTGATTACTCATTATGAGCGTTTATGCATTTCCATGTTTTGGCCTTTAACAGTCATCTGTTTATTATTTTGATTAATACATCTAATCCGTTGCACTTATTTAATGGATTTGCTCACTATTAGAACCATATGCCTGTATAAATGTTGATTATGATTACATTTAATTAAACTTTGCGAATGAATCCATGTCAAATCCAACAGCCACACTTGACATATTAATCATAGATTGGGTAGCACTTCTTAACTCTTATTAATCAATTATCAACAAACATTATATAAGGCTTAACTGATCAGCAGTTCTTGTGAAATCGTACTATGAATGACATAGTTATCTCTACATATAAAGCTGGGATAAAAGAAATTATGTTAATACGCAAAAGAATGACACATCACCTAATATAAAGTAACTAAAGAAAATGCAAGTGCTTGCAAGGTACCAAAATAATAGTTTTCAATTCTGAAGTAAAATTATAGTTAGGAAATTTAGAGATGAAAAATGGATAGAAAGTGATCTGCAGACTTTCTTTGAATTTTCTGAACTTTACTTTAAAGTAAACATGGTAAGATGTCCTAAACTTGGCTGAGAGTATTATATTCTTCATATTCTGGCTCAAATAATATGAAACTAGCCAAAATATTTAAAAAGTGCTCCAATTCTGAGGAAATCTGGCCAGCTTTCTATGGAGCTCTGCAGAAAAAAGGCCTAGCATGGATAAAAAAGATCATCAATCATAATTGAATATGCAAATATATGCGAGAAGAACCAATTGTAATCAAGTATACAAATATTGTAAGCTTTGACCATCAAGCATTCTAACAATGTAAGTCAATGGAAGATTTCTAAGTCTAAGCTTATAAAGACCAAAAATAGTGTTCTGCAGGGACATATTTTTGTAGGCCAAACCCGGAAATGAGTTAGCATTTTAGTACTTCTGGTTCCATCATCTCGAAGTCAATGGTTTTTTTTAATGGGTTTTTGGTTAAATGCCTGAAATAAGGTCTGTGGTGAACACAAACTCAAGATATTTTCACATTGTATTCTACAACATAAAATACATCAGTAAGTACTTGTCTTGAAAAAGGCAGTTGCTAGCAAGTGGGACTACAGAGGTTGTCAAGGACATTAAACCTCATAAGCCGAACGGGTAAACTCATCAGAATCATGAACTTTTGTTGGTCACAGAGCTTATTTTCTGCAATAATCCAAAGCCAATGGAAAAATCCTATTGGGTTTTTGTCGAGGGAACCAGGGTGATGCTAACTTACGGGTTGGCCTACAAAAATACATCATCACTGCAGCGTTCTATAGATGGCTGCCTAGGAAACAAAGCAATTAATTGCAGAAAATTCTGAAGAAGAAAAATAAGATGAATTTCATTAAATTCCTGCCATTCAACCATTGTAATAATATTACAGTTTGTTTATTCATAAAACTTATTAAAAAGTGCTACACTGACAAAAATAAATAGAATGCAGAAAGTTATCAAGCTGCCATCCAATCAACAAGCCAAATCAATGTGAGCAGTGACACAACAAATCACCATTCTATTCATTTCTGTTCTCTTGTGTTGTACTCAGCTAATCCTATTGAATTCCCTGAGGTCACTTATCAAGTTTTCAGGCCCTGAGGGCCGATCCAATCACGCAGCATGCTTTCATCCTTTTGCTTACAAAAGGGAATCAGAAAACGGACACAAATCTCTCCGGCTACAAACAGGTGTGTATAAATATGTGCAGGTCTGTGAGTATATTTGTATTGTGCATTAAGTATGTCTGGTGTTGCACCCTGTGATATTTTGCCTGGCTTACGCTTGCACAGGGGCCATCTGGTTCGAGTTGGCTCTCCTGCAATGCAACAACTGATCCATGCCAAATGAGAGCGTCGTGGCTTGCATGGACACCACAGACCAGTATGGCACAGTACGCTCAAACATACCCGTGCATGCATTGTCCCGAGTCTGCTTTATCACGCCAAAGGGCAGTTTTGAGGGACAAAAGGCAACAAATTAGCAGCTACAAACTGTCATGCAGCTAAAACCTATCAAAATAACACTTCTACAACCTTTGCTTATAGCACAATAAAAAATGCATCAAACTAAACAGCAATATTTTCATGACACTATGCAAGAGGTGCTGATGTCTGCACATGGCTTTATTAATGCATGTGTGTTTGTAGGCTTGAATCTATGACCTGAGGAGCAATTCACAGACACAGGCCAATGCACACACACAAAACACTCCCTCATATGTCCATATAGACGTTAACACAGGGCCACCCTGCAGGGTAAATGAAGAAAATGTTTTTTGAAACCTGGCTAGGGGGTAGAAATGACGTAAAGAGGTCTAAACATAGAGTGTAAGAGACTACAGCTCTACATGTATGCTGGAGTGGCAGATTTTGCCTCCAATGTTGCAGACTCATGTTCACATTGCAGCAAATAACTTAAAGGGCCAACATTTGACAACATGTAAGTCAAATTTTTTTTGCATCAAAGTGGTTAAAATGTAGTTTTTCGTGATTATTCACTCTGAAGCTTAGGATTAAACGTACAGTGGCAAAAATGCAAATGATGTCTGTTTTGATTGGTTAACCCTTTTGCAAAATATTATAAAAATGGATTCATTTCCTAGGAAAACTGTTTTGAGAGTTAGTCACTGTCCCATGTCTTTACCATGTAACTTACATTCAGGCCACTCTGGCATTGTGATCATTTGAATATACAGAGATATATGTTCAAAATCCCCTATATCCTCTATTGCACTAAAAACCCATCACTCATGAATCATCACGTCTGTCTGCTGATCCCTCGTGACTGGCTAAAAGTGTGCTGGGCAACGTCAAAATCATCACTGGCTGACTCTGCAGTGGGGGTGTGTATTCAGTAACGTCATGATGACTGACTGGATGCAGTACATGCACACTTGGGTTTTGCTTGTTAACCAATTAGCCTATATAATTTAGGTGTTTGAAAACTGCCAAACTGAACCCAAACCAGCCCAAATTTTGTCCACCCACCCAGTCAAATTCAAAACTGCCCAAACTGGCAACACTGCGGCCAAGTTGTTGTATACTGAATATGCACTGATATGCAAATGTTGGTGGTCATATTTTATTGAGTTAACTGTTGTGACATCCTAATCATAAAGATTTATTATTTAAACTTTGCATTAAATGTGTCTCCAACATAAGACAGAGATCTGAACGCACTTATCTGTTCTT
This sequence comes from Megalobrama amblycephala, assembly GCF_018812025.1. NCBI lineage: Eukaryota > Metazoa > Chordata > Actinopteri > Cypriniformes > Xenocyprididae > Megalobrama > Megalobrama amblycephala. Next base: position 27,944,899 of record NC_063064.1, read on the forward strand.
ATGAGCGCATTTATCTAAGCAGTAAGCACATTCTGTGGAACACAAAAGATGGTATTTTGATGGCATTTTTGATGGTAATTAGTTTTTGTCCATACAATGGAAGTCAGCATTCAACATTGGACCCTACTGACTTATTACAAAACAAAACAAAGAAAACTTCATAATTATGATGTCACATGACCGCCTATAGCAGCGCTTTTTTCATTAGCTTGGCAGGGAGGAATGTACAGTATGGCATTTCACATTAAAAGAGTTCAAGTGTCCAATCAAAACAGATGTCATTTACATAAAGAAGTCTTTAAAGGTGCCCTAGAATTAAAAATTGAATTTATCTTGGCATAGTTAAATAACAAGAGTTCAGTACATGGAAATGACATACAGTGAGTCTCAAACACCATTGTTTCCTCCTTCTTATATAAATCTCATTTGTTTAAAAGACCTCAGACGAACAGGCGAATCTCAACATAACACCGACTGTTACGTAACAGACGGGGTATACGCCCCCAATATTTGCATATGCCAGCCCATGTTCAAGCATTAGACAAGGGCAGGACGTCTGGATGTGCACAGCAGAATCATCAGACTAGGTAAGCAAGCAAGGACAACAGCGAAAAATGGCAGATGGAGCAATAATAACTGACATGATCCATGATATCATGATATTTTTTGTGATATTTGTAAATTGTCTTTCTAAATGTTTCGTTAGCAATAGCATGTTGCTAATGTACTGTTAAATGTTGTTTACCATCGTTTATTACTGTATTCACGGAGACAAGACTGTTGTTATTTTAATTTTTTAAACACTTGCAGTCTGTATAATTTATAAACACAACTTCATTCTTTATAAATCTCTCAAACTCATTCAGAATCAAATGTAAACATCCAAATAAATACAATACTCACATAATCCGATGTATGCATGCAGCATGCATGACGAACACTTTGTAAATATCCATTTTGAGGGTTATATTAGCTGTGTGAACTTTGTTTATGCTGTTAAAGGCAGTTGCGAGCTCCGTGGGCGGGGAGCGTGAGCATTTAAAGGGGTCGCAGCCTAAATCGGCTCATATTTAATGATGCCCCAAAATAGGCAGTTAAAAAAATTAATAAAAAAAACATCTATGGGGTATTTTGAGCTGAAACTTCACAGACACATTCAGGGGACACCTTAGACTTATATTACATCTTTTAAAAAGACGTTTTACGGCACCTTTAAGGTAAAGCAACAAAAACACAGGTCACAGAGAGGGAGGAAAATGGTCATGAAAAACTAAATTACAATTGTAATGAGAAAAGAGCCAGTGAAAAGACTCCATTAAATGGCACTTCTAAAGCACTAAAAAGTTCCCCTTAGACATCTAGAAATCATTGAAACATCAAAATAGCTTTACTAAAATATCTTTTGTTTAGTAAATGATCCAGTTTCAAGTGTATCCTGCTGACCTGAGCACTTAAGACACTCTGGTTTTGTTATCACCAGCTGTTAGATGCTTAGCATTCATATACTAGAATGATCAGAATCATTTTAGATTAAAAGAACAAAGCACGCCATTTTGTGTGCTTAGCTATGATACTCCAAAACGAGAGAAACACAGCAACCAGGCATCCGTCTTGTGAATGTTATGCTCAAAATATCCAGGGCGTCATGAGAGTCACGATTCCCTGAGGGAGTCGACTCCATGAGGTGCAAATTGGTGTGAAATCTCCAGCGGATATTATGCGAGAGATTATGACTGCACATCCCATGATGTCACAGCATTGCGGGGTTTAAATGATGGGGATTCCGCCACTCAGTACAAGAAGTCCAGTTACTTTGGATTAGGATTAAATTCAAGCAGACTCATTAATATGCGCTGCACATGACAAGATGTCTGTCAGAGTTTCACACACCAGCTTAGCTCTTCTGAGGGAGGTTTACTGCAGGACCACAGCAGATGAAAGTAGTAGAAGGTGTTTGGGGATATTTTATTGATCTACACTTTATGTGAAGGTCAATCATGTCACTTTTTGATGTTAAAATACTTTCTCAGAAGAGTCCTAGCCAAGTTTATTGTACAGAGACTTACAAGCAGTCCAACATGTCAAATTCTGGCTCAACCAATGGTGTGGATTTGGGGCAGGACTGCTGTTCTGTGAATAATGGAAGACAGGAGTTTTTTATCTTACTTAATGGTAAAAAAAATATGGACTGATAATCAAAATGTTGCAAAATGTTTAAAAAAAGATGGACAGAATGTCTCTCCTTCTTTCCACTGTAGAAAAATTAAAGGTGCCATCGAACGTTTTTTTACAAGATGTAATATAAGTCTAAGGTGTCCCCTGAATGTGTCTGTGAAGTTTCAGCTCAAAATACCCCATAGATTTTTTTTAATTAATTTTTTTAACTGCCTATTTTGAGGCATAATTAGAAATGCGCCGATTCATGCTGCGGGCCCTTTAATTGCTCGCGCTCTCCGCCCCCTCCCGAGCTCTCGACTCTATCATTGCATAAACAAAGTTCACACAGCTAATATAACCCTCAAAATGGATCTTTACAAAGTGTTCATCATGCAGCATGTCTAATCGCGTAAGTATGGTATTTATTTGGATGTTTACATTTGATTCTGAATGAGTTTGATAGTGCTCCGTGGCTAACGGCTAATGCTACACTGTTGGAGAGATTTATAAAGAATGAAGATGTGTTTATGCATTATACAGACTGCAAGTGTTTAAAAATGAAAATAGCGACGGCTCTTGTCTCCGTGAATACAGTAAGAAACGATGGTAACTTTAACCACATTTAATAGTACATTAGCAACATGCTAACGAAACATTTAGAAAGACAAATTTCACTAAAAATATCATGTTATCATGGATCATGTCAGTTATTATCGCTCCATCTGCCATTTTTCACTGTTGTCCTTGCTTGCTTACCTAGTCTGATGATTCAGCTGTGCACAGATCCAGACGTTAATACTGGCTGCCCTTGTGTAATGCCTTGAACATGGGCTGGCATATGCAAATACTGGGGGCGTACATATTAATGATCCCGACTGTTATGTAACAGTCGGTGTTATGTTGAGATTCGCCTGTTCTTCGGAGGTCTTTTAAACAAATGAGATTTATATAAGAAGGAGGAAACAATGGTGTTTGAGACTCACTGTATGTCATTTCCATGTACTGAACTCTTGTTATTTAACTATGCCAAGATAAATTCAATTTTTAATTCTAGGGAACCTTTAAGGCAATATATCCCAGAAATGGTCATTGCTGATTACGTCATTTGGAACCCCAGTTTGTGCAGCAGTGATCCTGAGGTGGAGCCTGCCCATATTCCAACTCCAGCAGACTCACAAGTGCAGCTGTCAATCATGATGTTACACCCCATTTTTATAGCATCAAATAACTAAAACCAAACTTGTTGGAAAAATTAACCCTTGAACAAACATCAGCATGATGAGAACTACCTCAAATGACAGAAACCATCTTTGGAAAAAACATATTTGAAGTTAGGTTTGTGACGGTGAAGAAATTTTCCCACCGGTTAATCGACGTGTGACAACACCGATAATAACGGTATTACCAGAATTGGGGCGGTTCCATCTTTTGCACCTCACTTTTAAATCACAAATTAAATGCACATAGCCACACGGGCATTCATAACAGTGTGGAGCAGAGTGAAGTTGAGCTTCCATAGGAATGAATGAAAACGGTTCGCGGCAGTGCGCATTTTACTTTTGCTTTCAAATTAGCACAAATTTGGGGCACCAATAATGGGTCCATTATTATTCTTAATGAAAAACACAACAACTAGACAAACACAACTAATCCTTTGCAGGTTCCCTATTAGCACTGGGTTTAAATCCAAAATATTGCAAAAACTTCTGCCATCGTCTTGTCAGTCAACTCCTCACTTTTGTAATGAATGAAATCTGACTACTGCTGCTGATCTGTGCTGCGACTCTCATTAGGCTCACACAGCATTGAGCAGATGCGTTCAGTTTTTAATTGCAGTGTCTGTTTTGTAACTGAAGTAAATTATTTTTATTACTATTAAAAAAAAAAAAAAAAAATCACAACAACGGTGTGGTCGGTGCCACGGTGGGCAAGTGACATAACCGGTGTTGCGGCTGAACACCAGTAACATCGTCAACACCAACTATCGCAGCAAGCCTATTTGAAGTCTAATTGGATTTTTTAGTTTGGCTCGCGTCCCCAATTAAATGGAGAGGATGGGGTTTATGACCTATACTGCAGCCAGCCACCAGGGGGCGATCAAAATGCATTGGCTTTACTTTTCAGGACTTGTACGGCACACTTGGTTTGAACCCACAAATGCTGATCCATAAGCTATCACCATTGTGTGCTTGAGCACAGAACTAAACCAGGGGATTGTCAACGTAATAAGTCGTAAGTAGCTTTAGATAAACGCATCTGCTAAATTACTACTAATACTTATTAATATCTGAAATCTATCTTTCTGACTTATTTTTCAGGAATAATGTGCATTTTCTGGTAATGTGCACATTTTTTTGTGGGTTTGTTTCAATGTCGGATGAAATCTTCACTGCCTGTCCATCTGTAAAACACTCTCAGGACTGCAAGCTCATATTTGCACACTGACATCTCACTTAAAGCCACTGGGAAAACATACAAATCTATTTTGCAGAATGTCTTCTTGTGCTGGATTTTTTTTTGTGTGTGAGAAAGACTAAATATATTTATTTTATAAAATACATTTTCTAGACAGCAGCCATTATCTTCTGCGCACAATGTCACCTTGATTCTTATTGGTCCATATAAAATATACATCCTACTAATGTGACATGCTTAAAAAAGCAACACATCTAATCTGATGACACTGGCCATGTGTTTTAAACGAAAATCCCTGACATAGGCGAAACATCATATCCCTCAATGCAAGCAAACACACACACACACACACACACACACACACTGACGCTCTCACAGACCTTGTTTGACACATGGATTCAAACTTTCTCTCTGCCTCTCATATCATGCACTATTTATAATGTGCTCTCCCTTTTTGAATTATTGATAGGCCATACCTTTTTTTTAACTCAGTAGTTCACTCACACTTTGACACAGACACATACACACTCACACAAACATGCACCTGCAGAGAGTGGATGAAGGTCTTTAGGATGGTGTAATCAGATATATGAGTAAGAACACAGTCACACCAATTATCATAGCAACAGCTCAATGTTTTCATACACAAAAAAACACTGTGCTTCAGGGTGAATAAAAAAACGGACAAAAACATGCCTGGGCCATATATATAAATAATGCACCGAATTTTTTTAATATTTTTTTTTCTTTGAAATGCAGAGAAATATGGCCCATATATATATATATATATATATATATATATATATATATATATATATATATATATTTATTTATTTTTATTTTTTTTTCCTGGACCATATATATATAATTTCTTCATTTTGTCTTCTGATTTGGAAGATGAAATCTGATTCAGACATTTTCTGAACGACAGCTCTCTAAATAGACTGTTTAACATACACAGCATGTACAGGCACAGCCACTCAATGTAATATGAGGATCTAAATCCAAACTGTTCATAAGCTTCTTGAAGATTTACCAAGAGAAAGAGCTTTAACTTTATGTGGATCAAGATCACTTTCATTCTGGTATTCATATGAGCATGAGGATATGCAGAAAGCTAATGCTGAAATGTATATCTGGTCTATAGAAATATGAAAATACAGATAGACACAAATGTTAATCTTAAATTTTATGTGCTAAAATTGAAATAATAATGTATATAGTCCCTCGTTTAAGGGTAAAAACAAAATTATATAATCAAAATAGTTTAATGCCAATATATATATTATAGTAAACATTATATATACAAACATGGGAAGTTCAGACACCATTTTCTTTCCACTTCAAACACTGAGCACAGTGTAAAATAATAAATGATAACACAAGCTTCACTTTCCTCCCTCCTTCATCATGAGTAAGAACTCAAGCTCACAGCAAGCTGATGAATCACAACCACTAGCCATGATGGGAGATCCCTGGATTCATTTTTATCACTACTACTACAACACCCACCAGCACATCCTATTTAAACTGGAAGTAGAGACACAATCCTTCACTACATTGTCTTTTAGAGTTACTATAACCATCATTGTTGCAGTGCAGGATCTGGACCACTTATATATCTACATGCAGGCGTTCAGATCAGTGTTGCATGAATTTATGAGCAGCTAAAATCCCCCAGTTCACAGCTCTGACTGACTCATGCATCTCAGAGCAGGTTTCTCCGAATAATCGAGTGATCTCATACTGCCGGCACAGACGGTATCCGCAGAGCACATTGAAAAGCCACTTGACGTTTCGGACCATAAAATTCCTCAAGTAAAGCACTAAAGGCTGGAATTGGTAATAATGGATAGATGTTTGCGTCATGTTTGAAGGAAAGGTCTGGAATGAGCATTTCAGAAAACAAGTGAAGCGAAGCATGGCTATCACAAGCAAAAACTGATGAGAAACGATCTCTCTCTCTCTCTCTCTCTCACACACACACACACACACACACACACACACACACACATATACGCATACATACAACATGATTCAGCTCTAGAAGAAATAAATTACACTGACAACAGGATATCAAATCAATGAGAGACAGGCTAAGTTGACCAATCTAACTCTACGATATACAGAAAGGGAAAAAAATATGCAAATTGAGCTTTTGAGTCACAAAAACATGTCGACATCACATTTAACCTCAAAATAAAAAAGAAAATAAATTATATTTTGCATAAATTAAGCTTTATTCTTTTCATGAAGATTAAAGGGGTCAATACATGGATTTTTTTATTATTTTAATGTTCCTTGAGGTTCACTTATAATGTTAATAACATTTTTGCACAAACACACACACAAACACAAAACCTATATGCGGAAAAACCATTATTTTCAACTTTCATTCTGACCCTGTCTGAAATGATTTGTTTTTAAGGGGCAGCTTCTTTAAGGCTTGTCAGTAAATGGCCAATACTATGATTGGCTAATCATTGCATAGGAAACAGTCTCAATACCCACTCACTGTTGCACGTGAGTAATTGTTTTGAAAGCATTATCCACATAAAACCATCCGGGACACCATTAAAATAAACCATCCACTTGTTTCTGATGCTGGGATCTTTCTGAAGTCTGTACAGAGACGCAAATGAGCTGTTTAAACTTGACGCATCAAAGCGAACGTTCTTTCATTCCTCCATTTCGGGGTTGTCGACAGATTCAAGCGTGTAGCGAGATGTCAGAAACCAAACACACATCTGTATACTGCAACCAGTGTAGACAGCATCAGTGATTATAATGGGTTATACTTGCTTTTGACGTGACACAATGTTTACATCCAGTGTAACAAACATCAGTTGTTAACCCTCTGGAGTCTGAGGCTGATTTGGGGCCTGGAGAAGTTTTGACATGCCCTGACATTTGTGTTTTTTTCAGTTGTTCATAAACATATTAATGGAAAAAGTGTCATTACACTGTATTCAGCACAAACTAGGCTACAATAATATGTGAGGAACATGTATGTACATGTTTGTGTTTTTTAAGGAATAACATTTATGCGTGGTTATTGAAAAAAACAAAAAACTTAAGTCACTGAAATAAGGCCAAAAAAAGTATAGTAAATCTGTGTTTACAATACTTTAGGGTATTGGAGGTTGTAAACTAGAGTTTTTGCTTCACAATTATGTAAAAATTATGCTGCCTACTCCTTCATATAAAACAATATATTGATTTAGTTTTTGTAAGACACTTTTTGCCAAGAAACACAGTATGCGTGGAGGCATGAATCACCACTGAATAATGGGCCATTCTCACCTGAGAAGACAAAAGAATTGCATAGTAATGAGCTGAAATGACTTGCATATTAATGAGGCATTTCAGTCAGGTAGGCTGTGAAAAAAAAAACCTTCTGTGATGTCTCAAGCTCATCATGATATATGAAACATACAGAAAAATATTATTACAATATAAAGTAATGGTTTTATATTATACTTTAAAATATAATGTATTTCTGTGATGCAAAGAGTCTGAATATAGGCTTTAAGTTTAAAAGCATGCACATTTGGAGAAATATTGGATTCTCATATGCTTATGTCAATTTTCTATACAGAGGAGTTATATTTATTTAATATTCATTGTCATTACTATGAGCGCTGGTGTTTTCAATTCATACTTGAAGTCGGAGGGCGCTCTCTGTGCATTTTTAGTCCACAAATTCATCTAAAAGAAGAAGAGGCTTCCAATTCATACTGCAGCCGGAGGGCGCTAAAGAAACAAAAACTCATCTAAAATTCATCTATAGAAGAAAAGAAAACAGGAACTAACTGCATGTCTTCTAGAGCTCCCTAACCATGACTTTTACATCCAGATAAACACTTTTCAAGACAATAAATACACGATTGAGACGATGAATGCATGTATTGCCTCTGAATTTGCGTCTGAATAGCGCTCCCTCCGAGGGCGTGGCCGCATTAGCGGATAATGAGCTGAATCACGGACTTCTGACATGGCTCTCTTTTCATACAGATTACATAAACACAGAAGGTTTGTTTTCGATTTGACTTACATGATTTAAAACCTGACATCTTAACGTTTTTTTAGACATAAGTGTAATTTTTCTGTGATTACTATTCACTAAGTTACAGTTCATTTTCTGAGAACTATCAGATTGGACTTCGTTCAGAGGGAGAGGAGAAATCACGCATCATGTTAGTTTTCTTTATTTTACAAAAAGCACAACATTTTGTTTTTACTCTGAGTGTATAGACAAATCCGGCGAAACACGGAAGTAAAGCAGCGCCACCATTACTGCGTGCCTTGCTGCTAAGGAAGTAGCAGAAGTAGCGTGTTGGTCCCGTAGGCTGTAGCAGATGTTAGCTATATAGTTTTTTTAGTACGTATGCTGTCCAGTGATGCCGGGCAGAGCGTGTTGTGTGGTTGGTTGTTTTAACAACAGCACAAAACTACAGGCCTGGAATAAAACCGTTTGTGTAATCCACAAAGCTTTGTTGCACATTGACTGCCCATGTTTACTGCCATACGGATTGCACAGAGTTCGTGGTCGAGCGGAGGACCAAGATGTGCGTCAAAAGTGGATGAAACACATAACTGAGATGGCTCATCGCATGCCAGATGATTAATAAAATAATCTTGAATACCTAGAAGAACATGTATTTTATTGCTACAACTGGTCGTGGCTAAGGCCATCCTTAAAAATATTTTGATTTGCCATAACAGCCAAAAAAATAAAAAATGGTCGGTAGGTCGTAAAAAATGTAAAACATTTTTTTTTATTGCATCACATTAAGTGTATTGTGATTGTCAAAACATTTTAGTAACTAAGCTGAATTTTATTAGGTTTAGTGACATGTTACAATGTTTACATGGTAGGCTACAATTTCTGGTAAGCTACACTTTTTTATTATTTTTATTCAATTATTATTATTTAATTATTATTGTGATTTGATTTAATATTGACTCATTTGGATAAATATTAGCTAGGCTACACAAGGTAGGCATTAATTTTTCTCAAGAAAAAAACAACTCACCTAACTTAATGCTGTAAACATACAGAGAGCCCTATCAGCAGTATTATTTAAAAATAACAATTTAAATATAATGCATTTTTTATTATAATAACAACTTTATTTAATGATATAAGTAAAAATATAATAAAGCTGTAATACAGTACACATATCAGCCAAAACAGGTTCTGTGTGAGGGGCTGCTAGCTTACAGCGTTTGGTCATTTCTGAGAGATTTACCTCAGACAAAGGTAAGTGTGAATACATAAATCCATTTTGAAAAACATGTTTACAAGAACATAACATACGTCGTTTGATGTTGTAATATTTTTTAATCTGTATTTCTAGCATGTCACATTTACAAGCACCAAAACGGTATTTATTGTTTGAATTTCGTAATAAAATTGACAGAATCTGAGAGCTGAGATTTTTTTCTATCATAAGTAACCTGCTCTGTCTAGTCTGTCGGTCTCTGTGTCCTCTTTACTTCGCGATTTTTCTGTGCGTGAGAAAATGGATGTGTGGCGTGAGAGCGTGTGAAAAGCGTCAATTGCGTGTGTCTCACATTTTATTGCATTTGTATTAGCTGTTTGAAGAGTAAAAAAAAATCTGTGGGTCTTAACGCAATTACAATCGGCAAGTCGGTCGGACTAAAAGGGGAAAAAATAATTAATTGGGTCGGTCCTAAATTGACAGGGTCGGTCGGGTTATGGCAAACAAGAATATTTTTAAGGATGGCCTAATAATTATTTGAAACTGTGAAGCTTGTGAACATATTAGAAACACAGCTAGTAATGACAGCGTTCGGTTTTATTGTTGTCATCAATTAATACACTTCTTAATTACATTACATTACATTTTTACATTATTACATTATGTTGTCAATAAATTACCTTTATCGGTAAGTTTTGGCCACTGCCTGACATCATCTACCCATGTTCCCTTTCACCAGACATTTTCTTTAATGAGCAGGATGCGCTTTAATAATTGAAATGTCATTAGAGGGCACCGGCAAGTGTCACACCGTCACACTTCGCAGGCACGCAGTAATGGCGGCAGGCAAGATGGTGGCGCCCATAGAGTTCGCGGCGGATTTGTGTATACAAATAAAAGAAGATATTCTATAGTTTCAATTGATATATTACTTATGTCTCTATGACAAAAAATGACGGAGTATTTTAAGTCTGTTTTGCTGCAATGTGAAAAAAAACCTGCAATGACCTCAGAGTGTTAATCGACTGAATACCAGTGGGCGGGGCCTATGGTGCGATGATGTAAAACTATTCACCGATGTCTTGCTCTGGAGGTAGTCATATGCAAATGTATTTGTCCGTGTGATGTCACAGATCCCGCAATATCGAAACGAGCCATTTTTGGAGCTTAATTAAATAAAATGCTTTGTATATAATGAGGACAATGTTTTAGCTATATAACTTATAGGATATTTTCATGGTATACAAAGACCTTTTATCATGTCAAAAGATCAAGGCAAATGTGATTTCACATGTCATGTATTTTTTTGCATTGTGAAATTTTCATGAACATCTTAAAGAAAAATTACTCTAATACAATTATTTTTATATGTAATATTGTTTAATATTATATTAAATTTTTGTAATATATTTATCACATATTTAAAACTATTTATTTTTATATAATTATTTTAAATAAAAAAAATATATATATTTTTCCCACATTATAGTAATTGTAATTGGGGGAATAAAATTGTCATGAAAATAATGTCAAAATACAAAAAAATGGTTCTGAAAAAAAAGCCTTTCATTATTTTAAAGTATTATATTTTATTTCTTTCCTTTTGATATTTTTTGGAAGTGCAATATGACATGTTCTTGACAGGCCTTGTAAGATTCAACCTTTTATTTCTGACAGAATACAGAACGGCGTACAAAAAGCACTCCATCTTATTTAAATGCAGTGAAATTTCACGATTCATGGAACAAGTATGTCTGCTTTCGTTCTCTTGTCTCCACATGATAGCACATCCAAACAAACACACATACGTGCACAGTCACAGATCTTAAAACGGCATCTCAACCAAATTAATATGGAGCAGTAGGGTCTACGGAGTGAGGATAAATTATGCATTATGAATATCTAGGTCTGTGATTTAAAAATACACACCACCTTTTCCCCATGCAGCTGTTTTGTTCTGAAGATGCTTGCGAAACAGCAAACTCAATCTGAGCTCAAACACACCAGAGCGCAAACAAAATCAGCCAATTGCCACTTAAAAGAGGATTATAATATTCATCTGACATGGAGTGCCCACAAGAGTCATTTTACCAAAAACTCTAGATTCGTTCAAAAGATGATTCAATGACTCATTTGAGTAATCATTGCTGTGTTCCATGTTCTTATTCTGCAAAATTTACACTGCGTACTGCTTACAATATTTTTTTAAAAGTATATGAATGTATGCAACACACAACATCTTTCAAACAGTAGCATGCTACAATGTTGCCACATGAGCTCATCATGCATGTTTAATTCAGAGAGGAGATGCATCATCTCAGATACAATTTTCAAGATACAATTTTCAGATACAAGAGCATTTTGCATTTTCTATTCAAGTAAAAATGTATTTTTGGCAGTACAGTACACATCTGAATCACAACAAAGATGGTAAAAGTATAGCAGATAGTACTTCTGACACTTAAATATGTCTGTGTTTAAAATAAGTTATGCCAATTATGGTGTTTTATTTAGGGTATATTTGTTGTGTTGCAGTTGCAGTAAGTGTCTGTCACCCTAATTGTGTTTCTGCCATCTAGGCCACATGCTGTTCCCATATTATTCAGACCTAGTTTTCGCTGACTGAAATAAATAAATATGTGGCAAATATGACGAAAGTTTTGTGGGGGGCCTCAAGAGGCTTCATCACAGGCCTTTGGAGACAAGTTTCAAGAATCGCTGTTTATTTGTTACTCCTATATACAATAGATCCGTAACTAGCAGAAAGAGGTTAACTATTATAAACTAATGTATGCAGTCTTGCTCAGCAAAATTATTAGCTCATTAGCTCATAAAAATACTTAGAATACACAAATATTAAGTGAAACAGTCCATTTTAAATTACAATAAGCTTCGGCATCTACATCTACCATCTTGGATGGCGTTTATATGGAGTTTGTCTTATCTGCAAATGACATATGCAATAATGCCTTAGATTTTTCAGTATTTTTGTCCCTTTTCCCAGTACTAAACAAGTCTTATCTGATGCAGTTTTGTTTCTCAAGTTAATTGATCTTGTTTTAAGGATGTTTAGATGTTTTTATTGAAGAACTAGACGAAAATATTGATTAAGACAATGATTTTTGCTGTGTGCCTGCCGACTGTTTGGCACAGCCTTCGCATCAGAATAGATCTATGCTTTAAAATGCTGTCTGTGTAGGCAGCTCACTATGTTTCAGACTAGAGATATTCACTTAAAGATATTCACATGTCAGAGCATCAGTCTGGATTCCATGTGGGGAGAAAAACTCTTAAACAAGCCTAAAGAGGTTAGCTGCACTGAGAAGAAAAATATTTTGGCAGTATTTTGTATTTTGGTCTTGTTTTCCTATACAAATATCTACAAATATCTAAAAATGTATAAATCAAGATACATTTAGTTAAGCAAAATGACTTTCAAAATCAAAATTAAGTGAATTTAAGCTTAAAACAAGAAAAAATATCTGTCAATGGGTAAGAAAAACAATTGTTTCCCATCAATTTTTTTCTTGCTTCAAGCATAAAGTCACTTAAAGGGTTAGTTCACCAAAAAAATGAAAATTTTTATTACTCACCCTCATGTCATTCCACACCCGTAAGACCTTCATTCATCTTCAGAGCACAAATTAAGATATTTTTGATAAAATCTGATGTCTCAGTGAGGCCTCCATTGCCAGCAAGATAATTAACACTTTCGGATGCCCAGAAAGCTACTAAAGACATATTTAAAACAGTTCATGTGACTACAGTGGTTCAACCTTAATGTTATGAAGTGATGAGAATACTTTTTGTCCGTCAAAAAAACAAAATAATGACTTTATTCAACAATATCTAATGATGGGCGATTTCAAAACACTGCTTCATGAAGCTTCGAAGCTTTAGGAATCTTTTGTTTTGAATCAGCGTGCATCAAACTGCCAAAGTCACGTGATTTCAGTAAACGATGCTTTGTTACGTCATAAGTGTTTCGAAATTTCAGTAGTTCACCACTGGGGGGAGTGACTTTGGCAGTTTGATACGCGCTCCAAACCACTGATCCGAAACAAAAGATTTGTAAAGTTTCATGAAGCAGTGTTTTGAAATCGCCCATCATTAGATATTGTTGAATAAAGTCGTTATTTAGTTTTTTTGGTGCACAAAAAGTATTGTCGTCGCTTCATAACATTAAGGTTGAACCACTGTAGACACATGAACAGTTATAAATATGTCTTTAGTAGCTTTCTGGACATCTGAAAGTGTTAATTATCTTGCTGTCAATGGAGGCCTCACTGAGCCATTGGATTTTATCAAAAATATCTTAATTTGTGTTCCGAAGATGAACAACCATCTTACAGGTGTAGAATGACGTGAGGGTGAGTAATTAATGACAGAATTTTCATTTTTGGGTGAACTAACCCTTTAATTTCGATTTTAAGTAAGTGTATCTTGATTTATCCATTTTTAGATATTTGTAGATAAATACAAGCTTGGTCAGTCTAAGAGACCTGAAAAGCACTGTAGCTGTATTAATTAATATGCCTAGTATAAATCAAATGCAAGATCCACAAATACAAGCATGTAGAACATAAAGGACAGTGTAAAATCAGTAAAGCTAGGTAAAGCTAAAATATTAGCATAAACAAGAGCATCAATACCACAAGGGTTCAAACTAGTCAGCAGAAAAGGTCAGATGAGACATACAACATAAGACAAACAACAAGAAACTGCTGCCAACATCCTTTAAAGTCAACATTAAATCTAAACTGTAAAGTAAAATAGGTTGCACATGCCCTTTCATGTTAAATTTAACCATTTATTTCCTCCTAAAACCATTAGAAAGACAACAGATGATATTCTCTTAAGATTTTCCAGTAGCAATGACTTCACGCTCTCTGCGTGACAGCTGTGTCTGTGTAAAGACTGAGTGAGCTCATAAAACAATGCAACACTTCCCTGAAAGCTTGTTATTACTGCTATCATTCAATCAGGCCTGATTTGCATATGTATCCTTATGCTGTCTTGGTAAAAAACTCTCCCAGCTTTTCTTTCTGTCATGTTAGAACTTTCCAGCACAGCTAACAGGGCAGGGTCAACTTAGCTGGCCTCTGAATTAAGTAGCCTAAAAGCGATCAATGAGAGTAATTTGCATGAGGATCGTTACTTTATTAGAAGGAAATGAAACCGTCTGTACGCTCACGGTCTGTTGACCTGAGGGGCAGTGAGCCATTTGATGGCTTTTAGCTCGACAGTAGTGAACGACTTCAAAGATATCAGGACAGGTGATACAAATGTGAAAGAGTTTTCAGAAATACTCTGAATAAGGTCGCTTATCACAGACTGAAAGCTTAGAAAACAGATGAAGTTCTGGAAAGACTCTCAGTATGATGTACAGATATCAATAATCTATTGAAAAATATCTGCCTTCAATTTTCAGAGCTGCATCGCCGTTGTTGCAAATGAATAACCTTTGCAACAATCAGCATCTCAAAAAGCTCAAAAACATAAACTTATAAATTAATAATTTAATAGAAAAATAAATTGCATATAATGCAATCCGAAATCATTTAATAAATCACATAGTGTGACCAGAATCTCCCCATTGCATTCAAATGCAAAATGCCATTTGTGATAATCTATTGATCCCCATTCGATCAAGAAGGCTTGCATAAAATTTTTGTCTATCGACTCGCTTCAACAGTTCTTTGGTAGCTTAAAGGTCAAGAAATGTTTCTAAATCTGGCTATTTTTCAAATATATTTTAAAACTGGCACTAAGGCTCACTTTTCCTAAGAACACATTACTATGAAGAGACTCTTCTGAAGTTGAACTGACCTAACACCTCGAATGTGTCTGAGATGTCCTCATTAAAATGGCAGTGCCATATTAGCAACATTTTGGTATGCACTGTTGAGAATATCAGGTGGATGTAATGTCTTAGAGACATTTTTAATAAAAATGAAGAAATAGTTCTAATAATAATGTATCTGAAAACTATATATACAATTTTATATATAACTAGACATTTTTTGTAATACAATCAATATGCAATGTTACAGATAATCTACCCCTTTAAATAACACATTACCATATTAATATGATATTATGTATAATATCATATTATGCAATCAATGATTTTTGAAAACTGAGAACTGTATCATAATATGCCTCCATATCATTTTCTAAACTAACCCTTGGCCACATAATATCTGTAAATCGATTAGTCTCAAAAAAGAAAAACCTAGTACAGAAGCAGGAACTAAAGACTAGTCTGACCACGATAACACCACCATAAAGCTGACTTTCCAAAAAACATTTTACATGATGAAAAAAGACATCCCTCAGAATGTTCGCTATGTGATGAAAATTAGCTTAAGGTAAAGAGTTAACTTGGTTATTCATAGTAGGAGTGTCATTGTAGACTTAAATAACCGGTCAGACAAAAAAACTGCCTGGACACATGTCAAAGAACAATTCTTGATACAAAGAGCTGATGCAACAATGTCATCACATACTTGGGAGCTGCAGGTTGATACCAAGGACCTAAAAAGTTAAGATCTTCCAAAAGAGCACAATCGTCCAGATAAAAAAAGGCTCGTCTTACCTCGGTCAGGTGAGGCGTGGGGTTGAAGCCGCACATGTTGCAGACTTGGGTGTGGCACTGGGTGCAGAGGTTGTAGTTCGGGGTCTTGGCTGGATCTCCCATGTTTAGCTCAGTCTTACACAGTGGACAGAACACTTTGGACTTTGGAGAAACTTCCTGCCTTGGTGGAGCTGGCTGGGCTGCAGGTTTAGCTCCTGCTGCAGGACCTGGACCAGGCCCAGGGGGTCCCGGCTGCTTCTGCGGGGGCTTCGGGGAGGAAGGTTGTTGGGCGGGCGGTGTGGTTTGAACCGGATCCACTGATATCAAACTACTGGCCTGGTTTAAGAGCGAAGCGCCAAAACCGAAGAGTTTCCCGAAGGGCTGTTCTGGTGGAGGAGGTTGGCGGGATGGGGAACTTCCGGCGCTGCGAGTGTGGTCCTGTCGCGGGGGCTGAGTCTGGAATCCGGGGCCCGACCGGGAGAGGTCAGGCTGGGATGGGGCTTTGGCCATGCCTGGAAGGGGAACAGCGCCAGGAGCAGGAGGTTTGCTTTGAGGGGCAGCTTGAGGAATGGTCTGCTTCTTAGCTTCTGGGGGAGGCTGGGATTGAGGTTGAGGTTGAGGTTGAGGTTGAGGTTGAGGTTGAGGTTGAGGTTGGGGTTGGGGTTGGGGTGTGGGCTGAGGCTGTGTGGGTGCGTTGGGCTGGGATACAGGCTGGGGAGGAGGTTTGCTGGGCTGGGACGGTGAGTGGATCTGCTGCTGGCTTTTCGACCGTGGCGTATCCATATCCATCCCCAACGCCCTCTGCATTTGACAGTTCAGACACAACCACTCTTGCACCTGTGAAAGACAATGAACCATTTACTATGTAATTAGATCAGAAGATTGGTCATTAATTTACATAATGAAGAATGTCAAGATGAAAAAGATGAAGAGGGTGGGAAGGGAAAAGAAAGTGGATTAGAAGACAAGTTGCTTGCAATACTGACAAAGATGTGAACAAATTACTAACCCCAAGTATTTCACTTTCGTGCATAACTTGTGTTACTGCTTATAAGAGAGATGAGGTGTGCTATTACTTTTCTAAGTGATCAGTTTGTGTAAGCACTCGGTGTAGAGTGTCACTGATGTCTATTTAGAAAATGTTTTTGAAGCGTTGATCATTGTAGCCAACCACAGACATATCTGATGAGCATGTTAACACAATGTCCAATCAGAGGTGTTTACGAATCCACTCAACAGCGCTCAACGTGTCACATTTTTAAAATTTAGTTACTGACTTGGTATCGCGGTCTGTACTTTTGACAGCACTAGAAGTTGGACCTCCAAGGGAAAGATTTGACACCCTGGACAAGATCCATATCTAGTGACCAGAATAATAATGATAGACATGCCTTTCAACCCTCAGAAACTCTTACATTCCAAAGTAAAGTCTTTGAAAGAAATGGAGCATAGGGATGAACACTACAGAATGGAACACACCCAGGGCCTTGGGGTGTGCTTATCAGACTTAGCAACCACCTAGAACACCATAGCAATCACCTTCCAACACAGCAACATGCTACAAAACACTCAGAACAACAAGCTATGCAAAAACCAACCGGCTTTTACTACTTAATAGTTGTGTATAAAACTAATACTGCAATTAGAAACAGAAGCAGATGTTGTAATAACATTAGCTCATTCGACCACTGGAACAGGAAATGAGACAGCATCCGCAGCACTAACTACCACTAACTGACACAGCTAGCACAATTGCTTCATAATCTATGACATAGATGTGACATGCGGACACAAATAGGATTCAGTAATAGGATCAAAAGGCGCAACTAACTGATGTCCGGTCAGGACATTTGACTTCATGAATGGATTATAACCACATGAGGGGTTTGATGTTGAGTGTATTAGCCTGTCTAGTGTCCGTCCACTGATGCGATATTTGGAACTGACATGTTGAGACACGAAAGCTGACATGCCGGATTTGTTTAATATAACTGTCCGACAAATCATATCATACAAAACAGTAACATCTGACAGCTCGACTGACACGATATGACACTGGTTACTCTGTGAGGGTTTCCGTTTAGAGCTGGGAGAGGAAACGGACAAGTGTGTGCTAAACTGCCTTCTGCTGAAGTTTAGAGGATTATGATTGTGACTGCTGCAGATAGAAGAGTATCTTATTTATGCAAAATTGTGCCAGAGGTGGAGTCAAGTAATAAACAAAAGGGCAATAAAAACTCAACACTTAAGGATGTTTATACCTCAAGCTGAAAGAAAGAAGTTTGTTTAAGAACAATGACATTTAGACATTTGCTAGTGTGACCTGAGGGTCCGACATTGTCCAGTACTGTATTTTATGTTGAACTCGAACGTGAATTTGGATCATTAAGGGTGGTGCTAACCAGCATGATGCCACAAAATAGAGACATAGCGACAGACAAAATTGACTTGGCTTTTGAACTGTCATAGCTAATTAGGACAAATAAAAGCATACGTACATAGAAGACCTTCTATCACCTGTTGCCAAATCATGTAACCACCTAGTTAGGACACATTGTATTTTTATCTCTCTTTCCCATGGATAGTCAGAAAAACACCTCTCTCTGGTCAAGGTGAATGTGTGTGTGAGAGTGACAGACACACACACCTCTCTCAGGTTAAGATGAGACAGCTGTCACATTGGGTCAGGTGTGATAACTGACGCCTGTCAATATCACATCAGTGCTTATGTAACAACCACTGACATCATGACAGGTGTGTGTCTCATTATTGACCATACTCACACCAGGCAAACATCCGTCACCTACAGTTCACCCCGACAGGAAAAACAGCCATGTGCAAACAAGTGCTGAAAAGTTTTAGACATGCTACCATGTACTATAAACACTAAATGCTATATCAATATACATACTGGTATAGTATGGTATATACAGTATAATGAAGCTGAAAATTCAGCAATATAATGTCAATATATGAACCATAATATTACCATCTGATACATCACTGTACTATACTGTAAGATCATTTATCTTCCCTTAAAGCATTTGCACACACACAAGAACACGTATGCACAAACGGTTTTCAATTACTCATTATCTGCATCACAGTACTTTTAATTTTTTCAGCATAAATCCATTTAACAAAACTAATAACAACTAGTGAAATATAATGACTTAATGGCTGTTCCAGAAATTACGTTTGTGAGTAAATGTTCTCGCTTGCATGAGCTTCTGGGTTATGAAGAAAGATAATGAGCAGATTTCTCATAGCCAGACATGTCACAAGCGATCATTATTCTTACAGTTATTAACGGCAAACTTTCTTGAGGGATTCAATGTGAACACAGTAACTCATAACCTTTAATTTAATCATGGTAAATATTTAAAAAGGCCTGAAAAATAATCTGTGCCCTTTTGACGCCTGGTCCATCAATTTGTGAATTCAACCACCTGTTTGTGTATTGAGTGATTCTTTGCTGAGATTTTGCAGTGTAAATGTACTTTATTTAGTCAGCAAGGATTTGTGTCATCTGGTGAAACATTGAGCCTGTGTGTGTTAGTTGGTGATAATGTCTCTAGAAATGTTCGTCAATCATATTGAAGGACAGGGCAGTGGTCAGAGTCCGACTTCAGTGGCAGAGACAGGGCAGACCGTGTGTGTTTGTCATATCTACACTTGTCACTCAAACACACAGCAGATAAACACTCTATACCCACTGAACAATGGGTAATTACAGAAAGACAACAAGATTGTGTCACCTGTGCCGATCTAGTCTGCTATTTTCTCTCTTTTTCTAACTCGCATATCCCACTTTCTTATGCTGTCTTGCTTCATATAATCATCGTCTTTGTCTATGTGTCCTTGGTTGTTGAATTCTGTCATTATTTACTCACCCTTGTGTCATTCCGAGTCTGTTTGCTGTTATTTTTTCCGCAGTGCCCTTTTCTGTACAACAGAAGCTCTTAGTGATCACATGTCTCAGGCTCCAAAAAAAGGACAAAAATAATTACCATAAAAGCATCATTAAAGTGGTTCATATGACCACATACAATAGCTTTGTCCTCGGAGAAGACCAATGACATTTTGATGAAAGAACCATTTATGAATAACTCGATTGAGAACAAATTTAGCGCTTCTGCGGAAGGGAAGATTATCATAATATTACATGATAAAAACTTACAAAATTGCACTAGTTGTATGGAATACTTTTAGGCAGATGCTATTTACGCTTAGTGAAAATAGCAATATATTCTATTCACACTAAGTGACAATAGCAGCATTTTCTTAGCGATATGCCATTTACACTGGGTGAAAATAGCGATAGATTCTATTTACACCATGTAAAAGTATCAGTTCTTTGCAATAAGAATAAAGATGCTATCTATAGGTACTTTATATTGGCAGATACTATTTGCACCTCAGTATTTTTGTACATTAACAGGATGCAATAATACAATATCATAGTGTAAATTATTATATTTATTAAAATTATTAAATGGATGCTGCCTTATTGGGAGAATAAAAACCCTCCCTACACCTTCCCCTAACCCTACCCAATAAACACTTTTAATATTATTGAACACTCGTTCGCAGTTTATTTCCACTTTTAGAACATTCATAGAACATTAGAACATTTTCTTTTTTTAAATAAATGCGAACTCGGCGTTGATGTTTGCGAGCCTAACTCACTACTGAGTAGACGTTGAAATCGACGTCTCTTTTTTAAAACTTGAGTGGCCCAACCAGACATTGGTGGGCAGAGCTAGTGTAAATAGCATTTGCCAACAAGGGATGCTATTTGCACTTAGTGTAAATAGACACTCCGAAACGTTTATGGTGTTTTTGGGTCATTTTTGGAGCTTGACAGACATGGTCACCTCAAACTGTCTTGGTATGGAAATAGCTGCATAAAGATTCAAGCTGTGGCTTTCCACAAAAAATAAATAAATAAATAAATAAATAAATAACAGGATTGGAACAACATGGGAGTGAAAAAAAACAATGACTCCACCCATAATCTGTATATAAGGCTCCGCCCACCCCAAGTCCCACCCCATTCTCCATATATGGAGTCGTGTTTCAATTGTAGCTTGGATATTTGTTATTGTTCTTCTGCCCTGTATAAATTCTGACCATTAGCGGACTAACTATCTGAGAGCTGACCAGAATGACCATAATCAAGATATTGGTTGTTTTTCAAAACCTAGCAAGCAACCTACATATACAGCATTTTTAGACACAATTGGTCCATTTTTACATCACAGACATGACAATTGAATATTTAAAACTAACATTCAAAGGGTCTACGACGCACAAAGAATGCAGTGTCGGAAGTCATCTTCCTAAGAAACAGCCCTTCCTGAAAAAAATATATATATATACGCATCATAAAATATGGAACATAAAACAGATTTCCATAACATCAAACAAACATCTAGGAAGATACTGCATAACATTTACAGTGTTAGTCTGGCAAGTCTAACAATATACTGCATTCAACTGGGAATTACTCATGGACGTGCAGGATTTGTGCATATTTAAACAAGCATCTTTTCGCGTATGTGTGCTTAAGCATATGTGCGAAGATCGCATGTGATTTATGAGAAACTAAATGTGTACAGGTTTATGCTAATATCCTTCAGTGCTTTCACACACACACACAAACTGATTTACACCCAAATGATGGTGCAGCACCCGAGGTATTGATTAGTCAGCTGGTGTGAGAGGATAGAGAATCCACGAGAAGCGGAGAATCTCTCAAAGACACTGAGCTGAATACTAACACTCACACACACACACACACTGCAGAACATACTGCACCCTTACAGTGCTCGGTTAATAATAAATATGTACTGTACACGTATCCCAGTAACACAAATTAGGGGTTTTGCAATATATTGGTATTGACGAAAACGGTGATATTTAAAGGTACATAAGGTTACTTTTTTGTTAAATAACGAGTCAATACATCATCAATCTTTCATTCAAAATGTGTTTTTGTCTTACCCTGATTCACTATGGTAAGCCTATTATAAGTGTTTATATTTTAGATCTGTCTGGCGGTTTTCACAGGAAATTGCACACAAGCTTTACTCGCCTGTGTGTGTCTCATTGTATGTCTCATTTTTCTGTGGAACACAGCAGAAATTGAGCACATCTCTTCTCCTTACATATAAAAAAACAGACTGAAGTTAAAGTCATTAATCGCTCGTTTAATGATAATCGTCCCAATTTAATAAGTTACCTTGAGAAATTATGCGATTATGCAACGTGATTTGAAATTGAGAATCAGATCTGAGAATGAATGTTCTTTTAAGTCAATTCTTGTCAATGAACTGGCTGATTCGATTCACAAACCCAACTGGATGATTCATTCAACTCACCGACTCAACGATCAGGTCACAGCAGTTATTGAATTAACAGCTGACTGGAAAAACAAAATATAGTTCAGTCTTTTCCTCACACATATATATTGTATGACTTAAGAAGATTACAGCACACGAGTTTCACTCTTAAAATGAAAGGTTTTTTATTAGCATCTATAGTCCAATGGAACTTTTCATTTGCACAGAAGGTTCTTTATCTTATTAAAATGTAATTTTTTGGAACCCAAAATGTTTATAACCTTTATTTTTAAGAGTGTATACAATTTAAGGGTTTTGTTTTTGCCATGGTTCCTGTCAACTATTATTGTATCAGTGCTTCCCACACATAGACTTTACTTGGGCGGGCCGCCCACGTATAATAACGGCCGCCCAAGTATATTCGGAGACACATTTTTGCTTTTATTATTTTTATCCTCTTATACTTTTATATCCGCGCAAGATAATGAAACCATCCGCGAGCGATTAACTAGTCGTTTCGTACCTACTCGTTATGTGTGCGTCAGAACTGTTTACTCCCGCTAACAAACGGGCGCTGCATGTTGCAAAGTCACAATTGGGCGCTGTTGCGCGTTCTACAAGCTCGCGCAACAGAGCTTCAGACTGCTTCAAAGTGATTCTCAATCAATGAAAAGCGCAGATTTATGCCAGGCGATTGCTAATGAACTCATGTTGATGAATTATTACAATGTCTACTTTATGGCCTTTATATAAAATATTTTATACGACTGTAAGAATCTGAAGGATCAGCCTGCAATAGTACAGATATTTCAAAATAAGAGTACCTGTATATTTCGGGCTTGTTTATAATTAAAAGTCACACGCTAAGTTTTTTCTTTTTCTTTTGGGCATTATTGGTATTTTGGTTACACTATAAATTGTTTTTAATTTGATTTCCATTTAATTCATAGTAAATTATTGTAGTCTCCCCCACAGAAAGAAAAGACTAAGAACATTATTTGACACATATATTATTCATTTTATAAATTTTACTAGTAATATCTGTGTCCCATTCACTGAGAGAGACACTATATGACAGAACGGAGAACATAGGAAAATGTAAACCATTTAAATGCTGTAATTTTGCATAATATACAATGCATAATAATGCATAATATTAGTATGTAATTAAATGTAATATGTTATGTAATTAAAATTAATTTCAATAAATAAAAATACTGTTAAAAATCACATATTGTTTGTTTGTCACATGTAGTAGACCATTTTTGTGCCGTGGGTAATAGGAGGATTTTTCGCCCGGCTACCACCGCAAGTATATTTCAAACCTGTGGGAAGCACTGTGTATCAAAAAGAACAGCATTATGATTTTTGAAGGGGTCCTTGATTATGATTTCACTTTTTTAACTTTAGTTAGTGTGTAATGTTGCTGTTTGAGCATAAACAACATCTCCAAAGTTACGACGCTCAAACTTCAATGCAAAGGGAGATATTTTCTTTTACAGAAATTGCTTTTTAAGGACTACAACAAACGGCTGGTAGGGACTACAAAAAGCTTCCTCCTGGGTTAGTGACATCACTAACCCTAAATTTTACATAAACCCCACCCCCGAGAACACACAACAAATGGGGTGAGGCCATGTTGGGCTGCTCTTTTTTGCTTCACAAATGAGGGTTAATTCAACGCTGGATTTGCAGAAAGATTAACATGACGGCACATGCTGGCACATGCTAGTCGATGAGTTGAATCAACTCCACAGCAACTACATAAATTTATCCACTAACCATTCAGAAACGTCCAGTTTCATTCTAAAAGTTGTAACTTCTTCCTGAGTCTCTCCATCAGTGTCGACTGAACACCGTTATTGACAATCCTCATTTTGGCTGCGTGAGATTCTCCAGCTTTGTTGTTGTTAAGAAATCAAAGGATGGGCTGTTAAAGCTCCGCCCTTTTCTGGAAAGGGGGCCAGGAGCAACAGCTCATTTGCATTTAAAGTGACACACACAAAAACTTGACAAGCTATAATAAATGATCTGTGGGGTATTTTGAGCTGAAACTTCATAGACACATTCTGGGGACACCAGAGACTTATATTACATCTTGTTAAAGGGGCATTATTACCCTTAAAAGCATCTTATTTTTTGTTCCAAAAAGGAGAGAAAGTCCTACAGGTTTAGAACAAAATGTAGGTGAGTGCAGTAAATAATTGAGTGAACTATATTAGTTTTGAAAAAGAATGTTTTCTTGATTTAAACCCAGAACAGAACGCAGCTGGTGACACAGACAGAACGAGAGGACAAAATGATATGGATATGGAGAACAGGTGAAAGGCAAACAGACAAACAGATGGAGTCACAATCAAAGAGTCTTGTAGACAAATAGAGACACATCAGCTGTACAGACAGTCGTGTCGGCAGCAGTCTGTGGCATAAGAGCAGAGAGACGGATAGAGGCGGCGAACCGCTGCCTGTTTCCAGACTCAAGTGGTTGAGAGACAGACTGAATGCTGCAGTTTCCTAACAACAATCCACAGTAGAAAAGCGCCAAGCCGAAACTGGGACGAGACACATCAAAAGAGCATTCTGAGGGCCCCCAAATACTTTAAATATCTCTACAAACACCACACAAGAACACAACACAGCTTCACTCCAGTCTCAACGGGCACCAGATTCATAAACTAATTCTTCTCTGTGTGCATTAGACCATACTGACAGCTTATCAGAGCATATGAAGCACAAATAAAGCTGATTAATGGAAATGCGCTGGTGAGGAGTTTTAAAGGTATAGAACACTTTTTGCCGAGTACCACATTGTACGCTTGCTGGGTAGCTTATAATTGAGGTGTTTAAAGATGAATAAAAACTACATCAGTTTGCTGTAATGAATGTGACATGTTTCTGTGAGTAATAATGATCACAATAACAAAGTAATGAGAAAACTGAACTCTCCATTAATGAGAAAATCAAAATGCTAAGCTATAGCTGCACTCACGTCATGACAGAATTACCATAATTATGAGTTTGTGGCTGTAAGGTTTTTACATCTTGGTTGGATGCGTAATTGCAAGTTGGAAACATTGAATATTATGACAGTTCCAATGTTAGGATGTATATATGTATATACTAGTCAAATCAAAATGTATGCAATTTTTTTACATTGCTTAAGTATAATACAATCAGCAGTTATAATAATAATAATAATAATAATAATAATAATAAAGTCACTCATATAAAATAAAAATTTTTTTTGAATCAAAATCATTTATGGAATATGGATATGAATATGCTTCAATGTAATAAAACCAGTAGTTTGGTCATAATATTAATAATAATAATAATAATAATAAATCATTCATATTAAATAAAAATTATTGAATTATTATTATTATTTTGTATTTATTTTTTTTACATTACTTCAATGTAATAAAACCAGTAGTTTGGTAATAATAATAATAATAATAATAAACAAAGGACTCTGGATTTTTAAAAAGGAAAGGATTTTTACATTGCTTCAGTATAATATAATCGGTAGTTTGGTTATAATAATAATAAATTATTATTATTATTATTATTATTATTATTATTGGTTATTTTTATTATTATTATTAAATAATCATTTATGTTAGATCATTACTGAATCAAAATCATTTATGGATTTTTTTACATTGCTTCAGTATAATACAATCAGTAATTCAGTTATAATTTAAGAATAATAAAGTTTTTAAACTTGATCATTGGTGATCAATTTCTCTGTAAACATGGTACAAGTTGTTCATGGTTCAAAATACAAATGTATCGATGGCGGCAGGTGCAACGTTAATTTATTCAGTAAAAGCTGGCTCACTCACAGATTTCAACTAATTTCAAACTCATTTAGATTCAGACGTGACCAAACTGATAGATTATTTGATTACTCTCTAAATGTGCCTGTCCATTGCTTGTCCATTTTCACCAGTTTAACTAGGGGCAGCGTTAAAGGTTACAGATGGTTTGGTAGCTAACACATATTTTTGTTTGATATTCCAGTCATTTTACTAAGACTTAATAATATAAACAAACCATGCTTAACTGCTAGCAAAGCTAGCACAAAACAGTTGGTTAGCCACCCACATAATGATCTCTTATTCGGTGTTACGACCATCACCATAGAAACAAATGAATTCAGAATCCAAGGATGTAAACAGCTCTGAGTAAACTCTATGAGTTGTCAACTCGTAATTATGGTAATTTCTGTCATGTTGTGAATGCAGCATAGACGGAATAGCCTACAACATTCCGCATGGTCTAGATGTGACCTTCAGGTAATCAAAGCGTTAGCAAAGATATATGTGCTATGCGAAACATTCAAAAGATATTTTTTTTTCTTTTATAAAACTCACAGAATCATACCATTTATTGGTGAAAAACAGCCTGTTTCTCAGGAACTATTTCTATTACTACACAGTTTGCACATAAATACATATTTTGTGTATTAGCGCCAAAAGTGGGGTGTCCGTCTCTTTAACGCATGACAGATTCTATTGTCTCGCAGAGGCAGCGAGACACTGTGCCATTTAGAAAGAAAGCACAGTACTCTATTGTTTGATTAATCATGTTTGCGTGGTGAGCGATGCATTCTTACTCAGCCCTCAGAGACCGGCAGCCATTTCACACATCAGTTCAATATCAATGCAAGCACTTCTGATCCAATTTTACCATGTGCTGTTTGATATGACTGTGCTAAAAGGGGAAATAAAGGATAGCGACAGGTGATTCAAATATTTAACCAAGATTTATCTCATCATATGTCTGCAGATAACACGTTAACACAATTAGCTCCTTTTTTAAGTGAATTTGTGTGAATGACACTCATAGTGTAAATTTATTCATCAAGGCTCTTAAAGGTGCAGTAAGCGATTTCTGATAAACTCTGCTGACATTTGAAATCTACCCAAACAAACAAACCCCTCCCTTCATTGCTCCACCTCCAAAATGCACAAACACACAATGCACATTTGCGTAAAATAAAGCAAAGATGACGATAAGGAAGAACAAAAAATGAACATACAGTACATGAGTTTATACAAGCAAGAGTTGGTTGTTGGTTGCCAGCAGCACACACTCAAAACCAATGTAACTTACGTATGGAGCAGAAACAACACAACCTCGGCTGGAAAGCTTTTCTAATATTACAGTGGGTCCTAAAGCTCTTGCCTGATCATAACCCTTCTTTTTTCAATGGTATTCCTCTGACCTTTTCTCTTTTGTAATGTCTCTCACCCATGTCTCTTTCTACAGTCTTTCTTCAAATCTCCCTCTTGCTCACTTTCCCTCCTTTCCCACGTCATAAGTGGCCACGTCCCCTACTGATGATTGCAGGGCCCTATAATTTCCGCGATCACGGAATCGCGGAAGGAATCGCGGAATCCATTCATAAAAACGGAATTTACTATATAACGCGGAATGTCACGGAATTTGTCAAATTTTTGATGAATGAATTAAAAGCAGGTCAGTACACGTAAATTAAATTGCGATATAGACTAGTGACTGAATATTAAACCGCAAAAAGACTATTTAAACATGAATCCTGCATGCCTGTGTGACTCGGATGATGCGGAAGCGCAGTTTCATTTACCTCACACCGCCTCACACACAATCGCGCAGGCGCACGCACGCTGAAGCACATGCGACGCTCGCGGTGTTTTCGTCCGCTGTCGCCTCACTATATGAACGCACGAATTTATCTCCAGAGCTGCTCTGAAAGTCACTTCATCAGCATTTAACCACTTCATTTGAGAAAACTACCATCATAAACACAGAGAAACTCAAAGCTCTAGGCAAACCGTCAAAATAAAAGTTTGATTTAACTTGACAGAAACATATTACTGTTGTACAGTAGAATTTAGATAAATTAATTTAACAATAAATTATTAAAATATATTTTAAACAATAATCTCAGTGTTTCTTCCATGTTTTAATTTTAACAGTAAAGCTCTGATGTGCAGCACATTGTTCGGCAAAAAACTTTAATTTCATGATTAAAAGATAAATTAAATGGTATGCGTTCATTTGATTGCCAGAAAAATTTAAATACACAACAGAACAGAACAGAACTGAAGAAAAAAAAATCATAAAAATATATGTTTTAATTAATTAATATTGTTGTTTTTAAGAATTCAATTAATTAGACATGCTTTTTGATTATTAAAATGGAATTAAACCATTAAAATGGAATCCAGAAAACAGAATTTGGTAAAAATAAAATTTGAGGGGAAAGAATAAAACGTAGGGCCCTAAAAAAAAAAAGTCATTTTTTTGTTAAACTTTTATTAAATTGTTGGTAAATTGGACAAGATTCATTATTTCAATAAATTAGACATGCTTTTTAATTACTAAAATTTAATTTAACCATTAAAATGGAGTCAAAAAATAAATAAAACGGAAAAAAACGGAATCCAGAAAAACTAAAACGGAAAAACGGAATATGGGAAAAAATAAAACGGAATTTGGGAAAAAAATAAAACGGATTTTATAGGGCCCTATGATTGGCTACAAGTCTGTTGTGGTGCTCGGGACAATCCACTTTCAACAGCGTTTCTCAGAAATCGCTTACTACAGCTTAAACTCATCTCACTCGCACAAAAATCAACATTCTATATTTCTCAAACGGCATCAAAAATATAAACTGAAAAAAGACATGCAATTTCTGGAAATGGTGCTTGCTCATGCAAAACTCACAACTTTGATGCTAGAGCATTCTGAGTGATTTCCAGGGTGATGTCATGGGGTTGCTATGGGGTTCCGAGTGGTTGCCAGGTGGTTTCTCACATCAGAACAGGCCCTCCTTCAGATCCCTCCCTCTACGTAAATCTAAGGGATTTTTTACTATCTGTTTTAACATCCACTAGGTGAAAACTATATGTATAATTGCATAAAAAAAATAAGCTGCACAATTTCAGATGCCATTAACACTGATAGTAAGTAATAAGCAATAGTAGTAGCAAAAGTCCCATTTAAGGCATGTCAGTCCACTTGGCGGCCATCTTGGAACAGTGTTGTTATTAAACTACAAATAAAATAAACTTCTAAAAATAGTTTTCGTTAATTGAAATAAAGCTGAAATAAAATATAAATATTCGTTGACAAAATATAAACTTATAACGTAAATAAAAATGAGAAATACTGTCTTGACTAACTGACAAAAAATATATTTAAGTATTAAAATTGCTAAAACTAAAACAGAAATAAATGAAAGCTAAATAGAAACTAAAAAAATGATAAAGCACATTAATAAATTAATAAAATTAATAAAAAATTAATAAAATGTAAACCAAAATTTAAAATATACAAATGAAATAATAAATAAATAATAGTATATAATTAATACTAAAATAACTGTCCCCCATGGCCAGCTACTGTATTTCCAGTAATGAAAGCATAAAACCATAGCTGAATAGAGAAAGATGTTATATTTAAATAACATATTTCAAATCAAAAATAAAATCTGACAACAATAGCCTCATAAATTGTGCTATTCACCTCAAATCACAAGCACTACTAAATATCCATGATTTCTTTTTGGATACCTAAATGTCTAATATAATATAATGTCAGAAAATTCTAAAATATGTCATCCATGCATTTGAAAATACATAAGGTCTATATATTTAGCATTACATATGGTAACCAAATAACACGCAAATGCAGCCTGCACGGGCACATTTGTGTAATGGTGGAAAAGTAGCGTGAAATCTCTAGAGCCGTGGCAGTGTATGTGTGTGCATGTAGTCTTTGTGTTTGTGCTGTGATGTGTGTGTTGTAGCCCAGATGGCCCTACACTCAGTTTCCGCTGTCAGTCTTATGACGGATCCACTAGATAGCGTGAAAACCACAAGACGTGAGACGTTCAGAGCCAGGATGCAAAACAGATCTATTAACTTTCACATTCCCGTCAAGTCACAGATTTCCTCACGTACTTCCAAATAACTCGTGGAGCGAGGAGAATTCATGATGTTCATATTCTACCATCATTACCCCAGAGCTTTCAGAGGGAACAGTGCTTATGTGCCAAACAGGCACAATTATTTTTAGCTTATTTACAGTCGGCATAAAATCGCGACAGTCTTTTCTAGGGCTGTTTAACGATTAATCACGATTAATCGCATCCAGAATAAAAGTTTGTGTTTACATAATATATGTGTGTGGTATGTATTTATTTATTGTATTGTTGTATTTTGTATTTATAAACATACATACAAATGTATAAATTTAAGAATATATACATATATTATGTAAACATAATCGTGATTAATCGTTAAACAGCCCTTTTCTTCAATATTGTGACATATATACAGGTAAAACGCTTCTCAAACAAGAAAAAATGTAGGGCAGCACTTGATTTTGTCCATGGGGAATTGATTGGATGGTTGTGGTTTGCTATTGGTGGATCTCATGTAAGTGACAGGTTGCCCCGCCCTCACGCCAGTAAAAACATCATCAGAGAAGAGAAATGATGTCGCTGCAAGAGGGAAGGGAAGTTACAAGGATTAAACATTACAAGGGCATGTGAATTTTAAAAAATGATGAAACTGCAATATAAAAACAATAAAAATTCTAAATTTTGATTTCATGCTGCCTGTTAAGTTTTTACCCTCTCCTATTCTGCATTTCTACACCATCATCGCTCTGTCAGTCCCATTCTCCCCTGTGATCCTCCACACGTTTTCTCTGGCAGTAGGAACGGGAGATCATTGTAGAGGCACAGCAGGATCTATAAATAGTAGGGGTGGGAATCGGAGGGTACCTCACGATACGATACGATCACGATAAATGGCTCACGATAACGATAATATCGCGAGTCAGCGATTCTGCGATAATCGATATATCGCTAGACAATCCTATAATGATACATCGCGATATTGGTCTTAATATGAAAACAAAATGCACGTGAAAAGGTTAAGTGCAGGTTAACGGATAAATCCGATCTTATATGTACATTTAATAGAATTCACGTCACCGAAAGCAAGAAATATGAGGTGCATTTTATTGACCATCAGTTAATTTCAAAATCAAAGACTGCAATAGGAGAGAGCGGCAACAGCACTGGTATAAGGTCTCATTACTTTTAATGAAGATAATTGTGTGTTATGCGTCTGCGACTTACTTTCACTTTCATATGCGGCAGTTTGCGCGTCAGCTTGCTGAAGAGATCTGCGGCGATGTGTGATGCAGTAGCGTTGTCATATCTGACTCTCACATGTTTCAGTTTTAGTATTTTGGGGAGAAGTAAAATTTATAGTTTCAACAACCAGATGCATTTAGACTGAGCATAGACAGTTTTGACTGGAATGCGTCCCAGACCATCTCCTGAAGTGGTTTGAGCGATCGGATTTAAATCCGTCTCAAATGCGTATTTAGGCATTTAGACCTGGTCTTTTCACGATCGGATAGCTATCCGATCAGAGAAAATGCATGAAGTCACCAGGTGCAAACAGACCCTTTGACGTTCTTCAAGCGCTTAGATATACACGGGAGCGTTCGAAAGCAGGCGTCTATCAGAGGATCCCTAATATATGCTTTCAAATGCTCCCGTGTATATCTAAGCGCTCGGTGAAGAACGTCAAAGATGTCTACGACTGTCACATCAATGGTATAAAAGTGCGTCAAGACTTTGAACTTAAACGTGGCTGGGGCATCTATTTTACTCACACTGCTGTCCGCCATCCTGTTAATAACCTCTTTTTCTTAGGCTAGTTAACTTAAGTTCACGTTTCCCTCATTCATGTGTCGAGCACCGCCTTGAAGTAGGACGCTTTGAGCAAAGAAATCTATATATAGCGCTTTATTTTTTTTAATTAAAATATCGATATTTGGCGCAGCGATTCGATTCTCGTATCGCACAGAGAAGGATGACGATATATCGCCATATCGATATTTTGTCCCACCCCTAATAAATAGAGGATCAGCCAATGGCAGACTGGGAACGCCTCCTGTATGCTGGTGGGTGACTACTGGAGTGTGGCAGCGCCACTTTCTCTTTCCTTCTATCATTCCATCCCCCTTCCCCACCCTGCTATTTCTCTGTCCGTATATCCCTGGTTCCTGCATCCCACTCAGAGCTGTCGCCATCATGTCATGCCTTTCTTTCTCTCTCTCTCTCTCCAGGTGTCTGTTGCATAGTGATCAGATCGCCCCTTTTTTTCCTCTTCACCAGCTGTTCTTGCTTCTTGTCTCATGTTCTCTCTGTTTTGTTCTCCAAGAGACATTTAGAGTTCAACTTTAACATGATATCTTAACACTACACTAAACACCTGGGACAAAACATCACTACTGGAACACTCTGACAAACACAAAATATAGCAACAACTCAATGTTACTTACATAGGCAGCTTCCTTCCTTCTAACTGAAGTCATCAATTAGTAACGCTCTATATATGTATCATACAAACAGCATGTGAAGTGCAGAGGAAGCTCAGCTTGCAATTGATTTCAATGGAGATTGATGTTGCCAATCTAAGTAAGCAAGTTTTGAACAAGCATCCTTATATTGGGTAAAATAATCAATATTATTTTTTAATTGATATTATTCAGTGTTAAATGAAGTTGCCTGTATTTATCAAAATTCCTCTCATTTTTTAGCAGTTAAGAATTTGTCAATAATGATTTATCATTACAATATATGCACATTTTCCTGGAAAAGTTTAGGGTCTGGTAGGATTTTTTTTTTTTTTTTTAAGAAAAAATTAATACTGAAGCAACACTAAATACATTTATAATAAATGCTGTTCTTTTGAACTTTCTATTCATCAAAGAATCCTGAAAACAAATGTTGCTTAAAAAATATTAAGCAGTGCAACTGTTTTCAACATTGATAATGATAAGAAATGTTTCTTGAGCACCAAATCAGACTATTAGAATGATTTCTGAAGGATCATGTGACACTGAAGACTGCAGAAAATTCAGCTTTGCATCACAGAAATTAATTACATATTTAATTATATTAAAATAGAAAAAAATATATTTTAAATTGTAAAAATATTTCACAATATAGCTGTTTTTACTGTATGTTTTAATCAGATAAATGCAGTCTGGGTGTGATATTTTCAAAACCAAAAAAAAAAAAAAAGTGCAGCCCCCAAACTATATATATATATATATATATATATATATATATATATATATATATATATATATATATATATATATATATGTAAAATCTTGTTAATATTACCCACTATTTTGGATGTAGCCTTCAATGACATAGGCTACTAGTTACATTTGGGTGACTACAGAATCAATTACTATATAAATCATAAATGCAAAAGCTCTTCCTCATTATCTTTTTGAAAGCAAAGTGATTGGAAAAGCAGTTTATCGCTTTAATCAGTATATCGCCCACCCCTACTCTACATCCAGCTGATTTAGAGTATCACAATGTATCCTGTTTCACTCATAAATGGTTCATGCTTGATGCATCAAAATGATAATTTAAACAAATATGCTCAATTTGAAGAGCTGTGCTCAAAAATTATTGCTGTACTTCTATTTAGCAGAAATCTCAAGAAATTTAAACCATATGCTCATAAAACATCTGCTCTAATAGCGCTTGAACCCTGAAATTACACGCCAGATGACATATTTCCCATCATTTTGTCACATGTAGCTGGAACTGACAGCGGCGCTGTTAAAAACGCTGAGTTAGTGCTGCTGTGTGCCGTAACATCAATATAAATCAGGACAGTCTCAGAACCGCTTTGTAGTGTCCACTGTTCAACTACGGCCCAATTAATTCAGTCCTGTCTTTATGAAGCACAGCAGGGCTCAAAAACTCCCCCGATCAAATTTCTAAAGATGAAGCCTTCTGTGAAAAATGTGGTGATATGATAGATGATTGATGTATCTGTATCATAAGTAGCAAAAAATACTTCTTGAGCAGAAAATCAGCATATTAGAATGATTTCTGAATGATCATGTGACACTGAAGATTAATGATTCAGCTTTGACATCACAGGAATAAATTACATTTTAAAATATATTTAAATAGAATTTTAAATTAAAATTTTTATTTTGAATTTGTCAGCCAACCCTAGCATGCAAAATTACCAACAGAGAGGCTCTTTTCTGTTTGGCTAATGCACACAAGCTGCACTCAGATTCTTTTTTTGCCATGTCAAGAGCCGAGAGCTGTCATGGAAACAAATGTGTGATTTCAGGACACCTATTTCAGGGAAATCTGCCAGGTAGTAGAGGCATTTTAATAAGTGGTATTCCAAAAATAAATGCTTACGGCAGATTTTACAGCAGGCTGTTTTTGTTTATTACCTTTAAACGGATAGTTCACCCAAATATAAAAATTCTGTTATTATTTAATCACCTTCATATTGGTCCGCACCAAACTTGTTTTCTAACTCCAAAATGACAAAAGCACAATAAATGTGTCATAAAATTAGCCCATATGATTCTATGATGCACTATATTTTCCAAGTTCTACCATAGTTTTTGTGTGAGGAAAAGACCAAAAGACTTGATTTAATAAAACGCTTGCCCTCTGCTGTTGCTCTCAAATCAAATATGGCGCCACTGATGTCAACAACATTTGCTCTCAGGATGCACAGCAACTAACATCGTTTACCTTTATTCCCACCAAATGGTGCCATTTTTCTAATCAACAATGACTTAAATTTTGATCAGCTCGCACAATGCCATCATGAAGACTTGGGGCCAGATATACTAAACAGGGCAAATTAGCATGAGAGCGCAATTCCAAAAAAGCACCAATGGGAGTGGAAAGTTCTGTGTGTGATCTACTGACGACGCTCAAATTAAAGAACACAGACACAGCCGGATCATTTCCATAATGACCAACGCAGGCTACCAAGAGCAATGCAAATTAGCGTCTGGTTTAAAGGGTTAGTTCACCCAAAAATGAAAATTCTGTCATTAATTGCTCACCCTCATGTCGTTCCACACCTGTAAGAACTTCGTTCATCTTCAGAACACAAATTAAGATATTTTTGATAAATGGCTCAGTGATGCCTGGATTGCCAGCAAGATAATTAACACTTTCAGATGCTTAGAAAGCTACTAAAAACATATTTACAACAGTTCATGTGACTACAGTGGCTCAACCTTAATGTTATGAAGCAATGAGAAAACTTTTTGTGTGCAAAAAAACAAAATCACGACTTTATTTATCAATATCTAGTGATGGGCGATTTCAAAACACCACTTCAGCTTTACAAATCTTTTGTTTCGAATCAGTGGTTCGGAGCGTGTATCAAACAGTCACGCCCCCCAGTGGTGAACCATTGAAATTTCGAAACACTTATGACGTAATGAAGCCT
Source organism: Megalobrama amblycephala (assembly GCF_018812025.1). Classification (NCBI taxonomy): domain Eukaryota; kingdom Metazoa; phylum Chordata; class Actinopteri; order Cypriniformes; family Xenocyprididae; genus Megalobrama; species Megalobrama amblycephala. The sequence goes on from NC_063064.1 coordinate 27,980,936, forward strand.
TATATAATTTCACCTTCAATATATTATTTTATTTTTGAGTGTACTATATCTTTAAGAATAAAGGGATTGTAAATGGAGTCTTTAGCTAACCTTCACATGAACTATCGTTCAAAAATATGCGGTCGGGATTTTTTTTTTTTTAAAGAAGTCTCTTATGCTCACCAAGGCTGAATTTATTTGATAAAAAAAGTTACAATTTCAAATAACTGTTTTCTAATTGAATATATTTTAAAATGTAATTCATCCCTGTGATGCAAAGCTGAATTTTCAGTATCAATACAGTATTTAGTGTCACATGATCCTTCAGAAACATCCTAATATGCTTTTGTAACATTATAAACACCTGTCACTTTTGGTTAATTTAATGCATCCTTTCTGAATAAAAGTATTAATTGAATAAAAAAATTAAAAAACAATGTACTGACCCATGCGTGAATGAACTTTTAAAAGGTAGTGTACCAGTATAGTTCATCAGTACAGGTCAAGTTGCTAAATACTGAATGTGTGTTGATAACCATGACAATTTCTGATTGAGCTGTTTTATGCACCTTAGTTTCCATAAATGATCTCAGAGCTTTCTGTAGAGAACAATATGACACAGCTTTCTGTAATATGTGATTCTATGTCTGAACTGTTCTTCAACCCTTCTAAAATTGCCCTCGGCTACTGTCTAGGGTGCTGTTTTGCATTTCCCCTTTTGATGGCTTCGCTGGAGTTCAGAGCCAGGAGAGCAGATGCCTGAAAATCACTTTTGATCTTTCAGCGACCATGAGCTGTCAACATCCCCTCCTCTCCATCCTCCTGTCTATTGTCTAATTTACACTCGCAGGATTTTAAAGCACCACCAGCCATTTGCACCTTTGAGCTCGTCAAACATGCTGAAACAATCTCACCCTCACACGCTCAGCCGTGCGCCCTCTCGCTCTCCCACACATGCATCTCTGAACATTGGCTCGGGCTTTCTACTGCATCCTACACGCAGAAACAGAGCAAACACATGCACACATTCCCATACGCCCCGGAGGACCCTCTTCTGAGCAGTTCCAGGTTGTGTGCAGTGTGTGTCCTGGGTTTGTGCCAGATGGAGGCCGAGACCAAGCGTAGGATTCATTACCCAGAGCTTTTTGTTTAACACATCTCTCTCTCCTCCAGAAATCTACCGTTAACAGCAAAACTCTAATCGAAAATCATCATTTGGACTGCAATGTTCTCTCTTTTTCGCCATTGTTATATCACACAGTTGCTTTCTGATGGTGAGTATTCAGACTCAGACTAGTCTGGAATAGTTCTCCCGGGGGACTTATGATATACTAATTGACTCAAGTAAAATAAAAAAAATTATATATATACACACACACTACCATTCAAAAGTTTGGGGTCAGTTATGTTTTTAATGTTTTTGAAAAGAAGTCTCTCATGCTCACCAATACGGAAGAGGATTAGGGCCAAGCAATAATAAAAAAATAAAACCATCTCCAGATTAAAGTTGTTAAATTTCGAGAAAAAAAGTTGAGATAAAATGTTGAGAATAAACTCATTAAATTATGAGAATAAAGTCATTAAATTACGAGAAAAAAGTCGTTAAATTATGAGAACAAATTCGTAATTTAACGAGTTTTTTCTCGAAATTTAACAACTTTAATCTTGAGATGGTTTTATTTTGTATTATTGCTTGGCCCTAATCCTCTTCCGTACACCAAGGCTGCATTAACATGATTAAAATACTTTAAAAATAGTGATATTGTGAAATATGATTACTATTTAAAACAAATTATGTTTATGAATGTCGGAAAAAAATAGCAAGGAGATTAATTATTTCTCTATTAGAATTCCAGCAGTGTAGATGCTGCTAAGCGTAATACTGCCCTCCACAGGAGAGGAGAAGAAGAAGAGAGCTAGTTCAAGATGAGCATTTAAGGTTAAAACTTATATAATTTTCAATTTTTTTCAGAAAATGAGTGATGGTTTCACTAGATAAGACCCTTATTTCTCATCTGGGATCGTGTTGAACAATTTGAAGCTGCAGTGAAACTAATTTTGACCTTCAACTGTTTGGTGCCCATTGAAGTCCACTATAAGGAGAAAAATCTTGGAATGTTTTCATTAAAAACTTTAATTTCTTTTCGACTGAAGAAAGAAAGACATGGACATCTTGGATGACATGGGGGTGAGTAAATTATCAGGAATCCTTTAACAAAGGTACACATTTCTTGTTATTGTACGTTTACACAAAAGTAGACCCTTTAGTCTACTTTTGACCCATTCAATTTCGAATGATGTATTACTTTTATCAGCATGATCAAAAAGGACGGAGTATTTTAAGGTGTTTCCGCTATTATCAGAAAAAATGCCAGTAATCATGCCGGCGCCTCCAAGTCATGCAGTACGCGTGCTATACTTTAGCTTCCACACTTCACACAAACACTTGGATATGCACCTAATAATTGCACACATTTATCTAGGTTAACATTAGAGTAAGCGTAAAGTTGCTACTACTAGGGGTAGCCCTGGACTTTATACCTCACAATTGTGAGTTTGCAACTTTTTTTCCCCAGAATTTTGAGATAAATAATCAATCAATAAGTAACTTTTTTATTTTTTATTCCGTGGCAGAAACAAGCTTTCATAATTTAATGCATCCATGCTAAATAATAATAAAAAAAAAAGACCCCAAACTTTTGAACGGTATTATACAACATAAAACACTGAGTGAGCGTGTATTGGGCTTCTTACCTCAGTGAGGTGAGGGTTGGGGTTGAATCCGCATTGGTTGCACACCATGGAGCGGCACTGCGTGCATTTATTGCAGTTTGGCTGGCCGTCTGTGGTGCCCGTTAGATCTGCGGTCTTGCACACCGGACACAGCTTGCTGCTGGGCATGGGTGCGATCTGGGGCAAAGAATAGGGCGAGGTGGGAGCACTGCCCCCAGGCGAGACAGGGTGCCCGCCTTTGCTGCTCCCCACGTCCACCTGGAGGTTCTTCCGTGCAGCTTGACCCTGACCGGGTCCCTGAGGCTGTGTCGGAGCTCCGGGACCGGGTCCTGCACCTGGCGGACCCCCAGGTTTAGGTCCCATGCTCGGGTCTGTCTGATTAGGTTTGCCTTGGATACTGTTGGAGGGAAAAAAAAGACATTGGTGTGTGAATTAACACAGGGGTGGTGTGGCATATGTTAGAAATCACAGATAGCTGAACACTTTGTTGAATCCATCTGCCCAGGGGATTCACGGGAGGAGATTTAAAGAGCTTTGTGCCGCAGCTTCCTGAGTAGTTCGAATGAGAATAGAAAGATAAATCAATACAGCAGGGCAAATTCTGGGGGCGGAAACAAACTGATTGACAAGGACTTTCAATGCTTCTGCAAAAGAATCTGAAATGTAATCTGTGGTTGCAAAAAGAGGTAACAGAGGTTTCCTCTTCAGCTAAGCATATATGTCTGAAATGGTCGATCTTGAACTTTGACATAGAATAGAAGCTGCTTAGTGGCAAAATGACAAAGTCATGGCTCGGATTTGAAGTTAATAAAAAAACGATTTTAGTTATGAATTATCATTTGTGGTGCCTATTAAGACAAAAATCACTGCTATTACTCATTCTTATGGTTTGAGATTTTCAAAGCCACTAACCTGTAATAATAATAAAATTGATATGTACAGAGTATTTATTATTATTACTATTATCATCATCATCATAATATTAATAACACATAATTATTACATTAATAACATCATCATTAACATAACAACAATTTGTATAATTCTTATAATTATAACAATACTAATATAATATAATTAGTGCAGTCAAATCGATTAATCGCGATTAATCACATCTAACATACGTTTATGATTATATAGGCCTAATATATGTGTGTGTATATATATATATATATTATATGTCTGTGTGAGTCATATATTTATATATATATATGTGTGTGTGTGTGTGTGTGTGTGAGAATGTACACACACACACACACACACATTATATATATATATATATATATATATATATATATATATATATATATATATATAATGTAAACAAACTTTTGTTAGATGCAATTCTAATGATTTAGTTTCAATTATAACCTAATTTTAAAATAATAAATGTGTCAATTTATTTAATATTTTTAAGTTATAATTGTGTCATAAAACAGAAATAAAACTATAAATATCAGTTATTGGATTGGACACATAAACCTTAAATAATCAGTATCAGTATTGGTATTGCTTTGGTTTATATTGTGAAATATCAGATAACAGATTGACACGGAAAGTTCAAGATGGCTCTGTGCAAGATCTGGGGCGAAATTTGGAAAAAGCAAGCAAAATAGTTGGATGACAGGATGCAGAAATCGAGCATGAAGGAGATCTCACAGGTGATTGAATGCTTCATTCAAAGAAATCCTTTCAATGGAACCATTTTAATGGAACTGCTGTTTACTTCAAACACAAACACATTCCACCGCAAGATTCTTAAAAATCTGTCACTGGCCATTTTATCACATCGTCGCCGTGCTACATCATGCTGTAAATTTGTTTGTGTGCAATTTCCTTTGAAGAAAAAAAAAAACTTTGGAGAAGCCGGTAAGAATAAGAGCTGTAAACATACCTAAGCATTTAATCAATGTTCTCTAATGAGCTGTTTATTGTCGTTTCACTCAAAATAACTGCCAATGGTGATCAATAACCATTATGTAAATCTCAGAGCTGACATGACTGAACCTAATTCAGAAGCCTTTATAAAACAATATAATCACCTAAGAAAGAGATGCTGAATGTGTGTCCTGTTTATGCTTTAGTATGAATGTGAGTCATGGAGTGTGTCATAAAGAAACTTTTTATCATTGCATAACGGTTTGAGTCTACTATTATGTTTTATTCATGATCAAATTTACGTATGAATGAGGTACTGTGGTTTGTTTAACTGAGCTAACTTAATACCCATATTTTCATTGCTGCTTTACAAAACAAAATTGATTTTAAAAAAGTAGCAGCTATGCCAAATTATTAAGAAAAAAAACATGCTTATGATTTATTAGTTGCCTTAAGTACCTATACTACAAGCTTCTAACAAATACTAGGTAACTACACTAATTTTATATAAAAAAAAAAAAAAAATATATATATATATATATATATATATATATATATATATATATATATATATATATATAAATATTATAGAATTCAGAGCAGTATTTCTCAGACTCAAAAATATTGAATTAATCTCAATTAAAAACAACATTAAACTTGAACAAATAAAATTGCTCAAAAATATAATATAATATAACATAACATAATGGTAACACATTATTTTAGGGTCTTTTAACTAGTTGCTTATTATCATGCATGTTACTAGAATATTGGCTATTTATTAGTACTTATTAAGCACATATTAATGCCTTATTCTGTATGACCATATTCTACATTCTTAATCCTATCCAATACCTAAACTTAACAACTAACTTACTTACTAACTAATAATACGCAGTAAATTAGGCGTTTATTAAGGGGAAAGTCGTAGTTAATAGTATATGTGTTCCCTATACTACTAAAGTGTTACCAACATAATATAATAAAGCTAAAAACAGAGGACAACAGAATTTATATTTTACTTAAAAAAGCCACCAGGGACTTGATTGATGCAACACAGAGACATTTTCACAGAGACTTAAATCACTGAATCGTTTCTTTTTGGCTGAAAAAGAGAGAAACTAAAACGAGAGAGGAACATTCTAGCAGAGCATGTTTATTGCATCATCTCACTCAGCTGCAAACCTTTTTTTCTGGTTTTTGAGTGAACTATTTCTTTACAACGAAACCAGGGCACACATAATGGACATCAATTACATATTACGCATCCTATGTTTGTTTCTTTTTGCTTTCTCACTTTTTTCCCCTCTTCAATTACGCCTCAGTGCTGAATTTACAGCTGCCTGCTTTCTAACTCTCGCTTAAGCTTCTGTTGAACCCTTTCTTGGCCTCTTTTTCTCCTTTTTTTTAAGTCCCCAAGTTTCCTATAAAGGCATGAGGGGTTTTGTGCAGACTTTCTGCTACGCTGAGGTCGTTTATCACATGTCAACAGCAGTAATGATTTTCTCTTCTTCTTCTTTCTTTCACTGGCTGGCACTGGGATTAGTGAGCAATTAGAATGGACTCTAAGCTTTCTCTATGGTCATAACAACGTCTTCGGAGAGCCCGGCTAACACAGCTCACGGGTACACACAGTGAGCCTCAAATGTACACACAAGACACTTCAAAAGCTTACACTTCCTCTGTCAGATTCTGAGGAGAAAGAAAAAAAGCGTGCGAGAACTAAAATAGCATGTTTCACAGTAACAGTGAGTCAGGCTGAGAAGTATGTGTGTGTCTGTGCGTGTGTGTCTGTGCATGTGTGTGTGTGTGTGTGTGTGTGTGTGTGTGTGTGTGTGGCTGTGCTTGGCTCACTCTGTTGTCTGTCCAGGAATATTTCCAGCACCTGGTCCCTCATTATATGCAGCCCTTAAACTTCAAGTGAAACTTCAACGCCAGAAAAGCAGGCCGTCTTTCCCATCCTGCTTCATCTAAAGCCATTACCAAGGTCTGAATCAACTGAGATGCGCCAAAGCAGAAGAAAAGTTCATTATTTCAGTGTCAGCTTTGTATGCGGCAAAGAAATTTAATCTCAGTCCAACTAGGGATCCAAAGTTCCTTCTCAACATTCAATTTACACTCTAAATTGACTTTAAAACAGTTCGGCTCAGGTGGAAAGGCTTACAGGTACTATTCCTTGTCATAGGGATCCCAAACTGGGGTATGTGAGGTGACAGAGGGGGTACACAAACAAAATGCTGAGTTTTGTCGTTCATTTAATTCTACGCCACCTTTATATAAAATTAAAACTGAGCATGTATTTTTAACAGGCAAAATGCCACCTCTAATGTAAAAACAGGAAAATGGTAGTGCCGTAAAAAGGTCAAATACATGACATCCAATCAAATGACCTAATCTTTTACAGTCAAAACTGACTGCATCTACACAAGTAGCATGCATAAAATAGGTTGCATGCCTTAGCAAATCAAGCTACATTACTGCCATTCTCAACAATGTACCTTTGTAAAAGTTAGGTTTTAGCACTTAGAAGAACAAATACAGACTATGCATAGAGATCGATTTAAGACTCAAACTCTCCTTGATACAGAAACACAGTATTGTCAATATTGTTTACTCTATTTTTCAGCAATGAAAGCCACAGCAGAGCTGTTCGTCTGCAAACAACACACAGTGGTGTTTCATTAGTGAATGAATCTGCGGCTTTGAATGAATCGGGAGAGTCAATAATTCAATGACTCATTCATATATACAGCTACTTGCTTCGTTACTGAATGAATGAATGACTCGCTGACTCACTCGATCAGTCAATGAATCTGCGGATTTGAACGAATCGGGAGAGTCAATAATTCAATGACTCATTCAAAAACAGAGCAAATCAGAGCACAGTTTGAGACATTCTTGAGATCTTTTCTGAAACTCTATAGGAGACCTGTGAGGCTTTTTCTCAGGAGTAAAACATAAGAAGCAGGGGACTTCAGCTAAAGTTCATTTAATCTCACCGATGTCTAGAAGAATCACTGCGATAGTAGTTTTAAATAACATACAACATATACACATGCTTTAGGATATATTCTCTGTGGCAGAAATAAACTCACTGACATATTCTTCAAACACTTTTCATCACACGGCTGATAGTTTTCTGCTGAGGGCATTTCATCATCTCTTTATTAAAATAAGAACTATGCACCCAATGCCCTCAGAGGTATTGCTAATATCAGTATGGATTGAATTTATCTTTACTGAGATCCTGAGGCACAGGCTGGAGAGAGAAACCTTCAATAGGGAGTAATTTAACAGTAAAGAGAACAGCTAGAGGGTAAACGCACTCAATGCTAAATCAAGCTTCCTGTAATGTCCATGCTCAAAAATCAGACTCAGGAGCTACAGAGCTAAATAATATTTTAAAAGGTCTAATTCCTCACAACCTGAATATTAAAAGAGCCCTATTTCTTAATTTTGTTTTTGGGGTCTACTAGAACAGGTTATCGTGCTTGACTATTCAAAAAAACACCTTATTTTTCACATATTTGACATTGTTGCAGCACCTCTCTTCCCAGTCTGTCATGAAGCTCCTCCTTCCAAAAAGCGTGATGCGCTCTGATTGGTTGGCTGGACCGGTGTATTGTTATTGGTCAACCACTTCAAGCATGTTTGGTAAATGCCACACCCCTTTCGATAATCATGACTTTCTGCTTCTCAGGTGTAAAAACTAACACTTGGACATAGCAACTACTAATGGGCACACTACTACATGCAACTCAACCAGGCCTCATCCCTTTTTTGCATATGCCTTGGGCGGGAATTATTTAAATGAGATTTTCGTTTCTGGAAGAAAACTCAACACTACAATCTATGTGTTTCAGGAAGTTCAGAAACACTAATATAGAGAATAACTCCCTTTGGAGTGACTTTGTGCTTTGTAGCTTTGCAGACCTTTTTCATGTATCAAAATTACACAATAAAGAAAGCTGAAAATGTTAAAAAAAAAGTACCATCATAACTACTGCAACAAGACAGCTGTTCAAGACTCAGAAAAGGTTACGGTCGTAAAGATTTGGATATCTGCCTGGTTTGGGGCGTCAATTAAACACTAAAAACAAAATAAATCAGAAATGAGTTAAAACATACAGAATTAATGAGACCTAAAGAGAACATTAAATCAAAACTGGAGTTTGTAGACCATGTTAATTAGGTTTAAGGTCAACAGATTTCTTTTTCATGCTGTTCTTTTGAACTTTCTATTTATCAAAGAATCCTGGAAAAAAAATAACTGGTTCTACATTAATAATAATACATGTTTCTTGAGCAGCAAATCACCATAGAATTTCTGAAGGATCATGTGACACTGAAGACTGCAGTAATGATGCTGAAAATTCAGCTTTGCATCGCAGGAATAAATTACATTTTAGAATATATTCAAATAGAAAACACATATTAAATTGTAATAATATTTCACAATTTATCTGTTTTTACTGTATTTTTGATCAAATAAATGCAGCCTTAATGAGCATAAGAGACTTCTCTTTCAGACCCCATGATAGTGTATACAGCCTAGGGCAGATACTATACAAACAGTCTGTAACATTGTTTGCTAGCATACCCTCGAGACACGTCTGTCACCAGCAGTTTACAAATTTAAACGTTGAATGTTAGTGAGTAAAACAAGCAGGGCCATGGTTATTGACAGGGTGATTCGATTCACCATAACTTGTGTTTAATCAAGGAGTTATTGTGTCTGCTATGATTGATTGTCTCATTAACTGAACCATGTACTCCTTATAATTATCTAGTGCTCAGGTAATTATTCCTGAATGCAGAAATCATAAAAAACATAATGAAGCACTGATTAGCAATTTCTAGTCTGCATCTCTCGATGCAGGTAATCATTGTATTTTCTGTGGTCATTCTATTCAAAATGCATGGCAAATGTAGATATTTAGACATTTCACCCTCAGACGACTCAAGACCATCTGCTCAAACAGAAAAACAGATATACAGAAACAATACGGATGTGTACATACTTGCTTCACTATCCAAATAAGGACATACCATAGCCTTTGGATGGATGGACGGAAAGATGGAAGGAAGGATGGACGGATGTAAAGAAGGATGGATGGATGGACGGAGAGATGGAAGGAAGGATGGACAGACGGACGGATTGATGGATGGACGGACAGATGGATGGACTGATGGACAGAGGGATGGATGGATGGATGGATGGATGGATGGATGGATGGATGGATGGACGGACAGACGGATGGATGGATGGATGGATGGACGGACGGACGGACGGATGACGGATGGACGGATTTATTGATTGATTGATAGATGGACGGACAGATGGATGGATGGATGGATGGATGGATGGATGATAGACAGACAGACGGACGGACGGACGGACAGACAGACAGACAGACAGACAGACGGACGGACGGACGGATGGATGGATGGATGGATGACGGATGGAAGGACGGATGGATGGAAGGATGGACAGACGGACGGACAGATTGATTGATTGATGGATGGATGGACGGACAGATGGATGGATTGATGGACAGAGGGATGGAAGGGTGGAAGGACAGATGGATGATGATGGATGGACGGAGGGATGGATGGATGGGTGGATGGACAGATGAATGGATGGATGGACAGATACACTGCAAAAAATGCTGTTCTTACTTAGAATTTTTGTCTTGTTTCTAGTCAAAATATCTTAAAGTTCTGTGTCCAAAGTCCAATGGGGTAAGCAAAATAATCTTATTCCAAACTGAAAACAAGATTATATATCTTATTCTTGGTTTGAAATAAGATTATTTTGCTTACCCCATTGGCAGATTATTTTGCTTGTTTTAAGGAAAAACGTACTTAATTTTGACTTATTTTTCCTGAAAACAAGAAAATAATTTTTACTTGTCAAGAAAATGCTTCTTGATTTAAGAACGTTAAGATATTTTGACTAGAAACAAGACAAAAATTCTAAGTAACAGCATTTTTTGCAGTGTAGATGGATGGACGGACGGACGAAAAGATGGATGGAAGGATGGACGGATAGAAAGATGTATGGAAGGAAGGATGGATGGACAGAAAGATGAATGATGGATGGACGGAATGATGGATGGACAGATGGACGAACGGACAGATTGATGGCTGGACAGATGGACGGATGAATGGAAGGACAGACTTATAGTATAAATAAGTCTATGGTATATTCTCATGTCGATCCTTTGCATCACATCACCAGCAACCTCTGAATGCTGCTTTACATTCATCAAATCTATATGCAGCATGACAATACTTTAATCCTACCACTCTAAATAAAATCCTAAATTGGGCACAATAGCATGTACAAAGGGGCTTAAGTGTTTCCCCGAACACGAGTGAACGTTTACTGTGATTCTCTCTTCTCCCTGCAGTCCATAAAGGGGCTAACAGCAGCCTTAGACAGTCATGTCTGCTGGATCAGATTAATTTGGATCTGTAGTGCTGAGCAGTCCCCTTCACTCCTCTCTCTGCTGCACGGAGCCTGTGTTAACACCTCTGATGAGTCACAGAGTGACAGAAGGAGAGTACAAAACCAGTGGGAGTCAGCTCCACATGAGAAGAACAGTCATGGGTGAAGACTGACAAACCGAATTCATCTCCTCTCGCTTGAGATACAGTATGAGGACTCATGTTAAAAGAACTATACTATACTTATAACACTACTATACTATACTATACATGTGGAGTCCTATACTCCTGTAGTGCACTACGATCTTGTGCACTACATGGTGTACAAGACAAGTCATCATTATTTGTGGCATAATGTTGGTTACCACACAATTCATTTCAACTTGTCCCTTCTATTCTCTTAAAAAGGAAAAAATCTGGGTTACAGTGAGGCACTTACAATGGAAGTCAATGAGGCCAATAAATGTTACAATACAATAGTGCAGAAACAAGATATAAACAATATGTGTTTAGTGTGGAAACAGCTTACTAATCATTTCGGTGTAAAGTTTTATCAATTGAACAACTTTGTTGCCATAACAACATAACGCAATAAAACCAAACATCCTAAAACGACTGTAAAATTGAGTACGTGAATCTAGCTTTTGACGTGAGCAACCTGGGTTCGAATCCGCCTTTTGCCAAACTCGCTCTTCTCCCTTTTCCCATCACAAATCAGATTGGACAGGCATTTATATTTAATAAAAATGAAGAAAATATTTGAAAAGTTGAAATAAAGTGCCTAACAAGTATTTATTGGGTTGGCAATAGATTTGCTCCTCTCAGATTGGTTGTTGCCAACTGTCCGTTGCCATAATTAGTTGCCCTGTGTCTCGCCAGGTTGCCCGTTGACGGCAACATTGCTCAAAAAGTCGCCCCTTAAGGGTGCTTTCACACTGGCAGTTTAGTTCAAAATGTGGCACGGTTCGCATGAAAAATTGGCAATGTGAAAGCCGCCATGCGGACCCGGGAGCGCACCATGGTACAGAACCCGTGACAACAAAGCCACTTGAAGGCAAGCCTGCAACTTTAGCCAAAAAAAACGTAATGCCTGCTAACACTGTGGGATGCAGGGAAGGAGACAAGAGGAATGGTGTCAATGGAGGAGAGGCTTCACTACCGCTTTTGAGAGGAAATAGCTTAACATTTAATGAATCAACAGCCAATCAGCTAATCTTCAACATGATCGCTCTTAAACATTCATTTGGATCGATCAGTATCGAAAGTATCGATATTTCAGGATCGATCCGCCTAGCTCTAGTATGAAGGCTGGGGGAACAGTGAACAACTAAAGATTAAGTGTCATATGATGGAAGAGGTCTGAAATGGGAAGATGTGGCATTAACCTTTTTAAAACTGGCCTTTCAACATGTGGGCCGGGGTGCATGACTATATTCTATCTGTTTTCTTCTGAGGCTTAATAAATAGGACGGTTTAAAGACACTGAGGGTGAGCGTAAAGAGAACGCTACAAGAATGCCGCAGGCTCACGGAGAACATTTATTAGATTTCTCTGTCATTACAATTCAGGTCCCTTTTATGGGGGTGATGTTTGGCGGCTAAGACAGCCATGTTCCTATCCCATCTGCTGGGAAATAAAGCGTCGGATACTGTTCTGTCTCTCCATCCATCTCCCTCATTCATCCTGTCTTTCTCTCCGTCCGTGTTTCACTAATAGCACAAACAACACCTACACACTCCCCTGAAATTCCATACAAACACACTAATAGCTTCTGGTTCCTCATTTTGGCCGTCAATCATTCAGTTTGCGGCATGAAAATTTTCAAATATGTTGATTCTGAAACTAATTTCAGGATGTCGCCTTCACATGCTTCCCCATGTGATTTGATTCATGAAAAAATATAAAGCTACATAATTCAATCTTAAAGGGCTAGTTCACCCAAAAATGAAAATTTTCTCATGATTTACTCACCCTCAAGCCATCCTAGGTGTACATGACTTTCTTCTTTCAGACGAACACAATCCGAGTTATATTAAAAAATATCCTGGTTCTTTCAAGTTTTATTATGGTAGTGAATGGGGCTTGAGATTTTGAAGCCCAAAAAAGTGCATCCATCCATCATAAAAGTAATCCATACGACTTCAGGGAGTTAATAAAGGCCTTCTGAAGCGAAGCAATGGTTTTTGTAAGAAAAGTATCCATATTTAAAACTTTATAACTATAATAACTGGCTTCTGCCAATGGCTGTACAGCTTGTTACTAGTAATGCACATTATTTTAAAAAAGCTGAGTTACTGAAAATTTTGTTATTCATGTTGCGACCTCTAGTAAGTTACTCCCCAATATTGCTGCTTACAGTTTTACAAACCCAACCGCAATGCTGTGAAATGATTTTGAAGACCTGCTTCTGCGAATATCAAACTTTTAAACCTGTTTTAAAAGATTTCAGAGCAAAAGAAACCCATGAGGAGATCAGCACAAGGTCCTGCCTCATCTGTAGGCATCACACGCACTTTGCCAGTGAATGATGAAGTGGCTTGATATGGTACGTAAGCCATAACATCACTCAGAGATGTAGCCGTTTCACACACTATGCGTGTGTGTGTGATGGGATGACATTGTACAGAAAAATCTGGGCATTTCAGTACATCAATAAAAACATGAGACGGACGTGAGAAGAAAAAAAAAAAGGCAAGAGTCTCGAAATGGCCCATGAGAAAAACAAATGTTTCCCCTTCCCAGGTTGTAATATCCTCAGTGGGTTTGTTTCTCCCTCAAACACTCACGCAAGGCTACGACTGCGACTACACACCCATTTCAGGAGTTTTAATGACGCCGGTCAGACACAGACAGACAGCCAGTACGTGCAGCAGTAACATTACTGCATCTGTACTTTTCTCACACACCCAAACAGACTCAACTTTAGCTTATGAACAAACCAATCAGGCCATAAAGAAACGCTGATATCAAGAATATAGTCATACTGTGAGAGGCCTGACTATAAACAAACCGACAGCTAGGTCACCCTCCTGTAACAAATACATTTCATTTGCATCATTGCATTGTAAATCGATGTTTCAGGTTGGATACACTGTGTATCTGCACTTCAAAACACTGATGCAAGATGCAAAACAAGTCTTAGACAAGGACGTTATCCAGTATATAACAATGGTTCCCAACCAGTGGGTTGCAAGGAAAAACACTGCTAAAAAGTAAATAATATATTGCAGCTAACGTAGCGATGCAATGGAAGAACCGATTTAGGTTCTCCAAAGAACCTTGTGAACAAAAGAACATTGTAAAGGAGTCCTATGATGCACCTTTTACAAGATGTAATACAAGTCTCTGGTGTCTCCAGAATGTGTCTGTGAAGTTTCAGCTCAAAATCCCCCACAGATCATTTATTATAGCTTGTCAAATTTGCCCCTATTTGGGTGAGCAAAAACATGCAGTTTTTGTGTGTGTCCCTTTAAATGCAAATGAGCTGCTGCTCCCGGCCTGTTTTCCAGAAGAGGGCGGAGCTTTAACAGCTCGTGCTTCGGTTGCTCAGCAACAACAAAGCTGGAGAATCTCACGCAGCCAAAATGAGGATTGTCAGTAACGGTGTTCAGCCTTACATTGTTCAAACCGGAGTCGACACTGATGGAGAGACTCAGGAAGAAGTTACAACTTTTAGAATGAAACTGGAAGTTTCTGAATGGTTAGTGGATAAATTTATGTAGTTGCTGTGGAGTTGATTCAACTCATCAACTAGCATGTGCCGTCATGGTAATCTTTTGTGCAAATTCAGCGTTGACCCTCGTTTGTGAAGCAGTCCAGCGTAAAATGACGGCATGACAACAACACTCTACTACAACAACTCTTCCTCTTCTCTAAAGCGGCCCAACATGGCCTCACCCCCTTTGTTGCGTGTTCTCGGGGGCGGGGTTTATATAAATTTTGGGATTAGTGATGTCACCAACCCAGGAAGAAGCTCGTTGTAGTTGTAGTCCCTACCAGCCATTTGTTGTAGTCCTTAAAAAGCAATTTATATAAAGGAAAATATCTCCTTTTGCATTGAATTTTGAGCGTCGTAACTTTGCAGATGTTTTTTATGCTCAAACAGCAACATTACACACTAACTAAAGTTAAAAAAGTGAAATTATAATCAAGCATCCCTTTAAAGGTTCTCCATTGAACCATTGATGCCAATAAAGAACCTTTATTTTTAAGAGAGTATTTGGACCCAAATCCATCTGTTACAGTAGTAGGGGTGAGTCAGATTATAATATTATCTCATTTATAACAGTGGTTCTCAGTCAGTGGGTTGCATGGAAACACAATGCTAAAAGCAATTAATAAAATGCAACTAACCATATAATTGTGCATATTTAGAATAGGAAAATAAATTGGCTTATCAACTTTTATAACGGAGGAGAAAACGCTTCCCACGTCTTGTTGTTAAAGGTCATGTATCCAATCAAACATTATAGTATTTTGGCACAAATTCATCTGTTACTGTACTGTAAGTCTCATGACTCCCCTCTTCCATACAATAAATATGGGTTCGACCAGTTTGTGCCAACTATAATGCACTTTGTGCAATGAATTATTGGCTGCCAAGAGCACGAAACTATTGAAATCCAAGAGATGTTTTTGTACAATAACCAATTTTGGTATGTGCTGCCTCGCCACTTCATGTCCAAATGTAAAATCTGTGCCCAGAAGCAAAACCACTTGAGAACCACTGCAATAGAGAGTAAATATGCAAACAGCATAAATTGCAACACAAAGTTTGAATAATTCTAAATCTTTTGAGTGCAAGGAAATTCACACATTGCATTATTTAAAGATTGTAGAAGGAGACAGAACTGGAGATGAAAGGGGGGTGGGGAGGAATAGAGAGGTAGTGAAAGATGTTCGCTTGCACGTGTAACAGATGAGTCACATGGATCCTTGTCAAAATTTTTATCAATTATTAATGCTATAACATTTTATCATGCTTGCACTCTCAGAACCCTCAAGTGTCTTTTACAGTGAGATTTTAGTGCCAGCGCATTTTGATATCAGCACTATTAGGCGTGGTTGACAAAGCAAAAAATTTCACTTCATTTAATGGCCCAGACTACATCATACCAAAGCAAACTGAGGTTTATATGAATAAATAAGAGTGCATGACACACCTCAAATTATCTCAGAACACGCCTCGCTTCTATAGCCATTTCAGACACCAGATTTCCATAAGTATTTACTATACAGCTGATAATAAGCATATCATAAACTTGGTTAATATGCATCTGGCAATATTAGCAATCATGCATTCAGATCATAGATATCCATTAAAGCTCAGAAACTAACATAGGTGGCTTGGTTCTGGACAGAGCAAGGCTAACAGCACAGACTGTCTGTAATGAATGGAAATATACACTAAATAAAACAACAAGCAAAACCAAAACATTCTCATATTGCTGCTTATGTACATATGCATGCTCATATGTAAATAGATCTATGCATCAAGTATGCCAGAGATCAAATAACCCCATGAGTCCAGCATATGTTAGTTGATTCCTGATCTCAAGCACATATAGAGGTTTTTAGCTGACAACTGGCTTTGTAGATATTGCATATCATTGGGTGTAAATCATCGGGTGTGAAGCGCAATTAAGAAAAGGCTGTTAAAAACATGATTATCGGATCTGAATATGGCTAAAAGTGACTATAGTTCTTTTAAATATAAAAGCACAACATTAGACCCTACAGACTCATATCGTGTAGCACAAAGCAGTGCACTGAATTCACAAAAATATACATGTGACAGAAGCTTTTGAAATGATTCGGGATACCTGTTCATTCCCGGCCCGTGTCCGGTGCCCATTCCCCCGGCAGGCGCTCCGTTGCTCGGCTTGTGGAGCTGTCCACCGCCCGCTGGTGCTGAAATGGAAGCCGGGGCTCCAGCCGTGGGGACAGCGCCTCCCGGTTGCCCCGGCTGTCCCTCTCCTTCGAGGCTCGCTTCATTCCCCATAGTCCCTCTGAGTGAGATGGAGGAGAAAGACGAGATCTGCTGACGAGCGTCTGATAGGGGTGTATTTAAAAAACTGGGAGAAAACTCAGCGCAGCTCCTCTTCCGCCATCATCACCTACAATCCAGCATCCTGAGCGGAGCGCGCACGCGTGCGCCCAGCGGAAGGGCTCGACCGAGCACGCGCAGAGCGAGGAGCGTGCAAGAGAACAGGGGCAGGGCGGAGGAGCCGCGTGAACGCGCTTGTGTCCTAGATCTACAGTCCTGTAGACTCAAGCCTTGGAGAAATTCATAGATTGCTTGTGTCTTGAAATAATTATAATTATTATAATATAATTATAATGAATTTTAGCCTTATTGCTTAACATTAATTAAATATATAAAATGAGCAAGCAGTGGCAGGTGACAGTAGCAAGGAAAAATAGCATAACCCTAACATAATAATAAGATTACTTTATATTTTGAGGTAAAACTGTTTTATTTATTTCCTTATATGTAGAATACATTAAATAATCTACATTCCCCAAGTTCAATACTGTCAAAATAATCAACAGACCTAGGTCGGGGCTAGTTGTCACAGTCCTAAATATGTGTTTAGTAGTATATTATCATTTCAAACCCAGGAAAAAACACAGAACCCCATTGTTGGCTGCCTCAATTCACATTTAACAATTGAAATGACATTTAAAGGCCATTTTGCAATTTAAACTGAATGGGACACAACCCTCCAGGAGTGATCATCAGTCATCTCTGAACTAGAAGCGCTTGTAATATTGTGTGATGTTAAGAAACCTTTGAAGTAGAGAAAGTAAAATATTAAGCATTTTTACCCACAGCCATGCTGCAAAAAAAGGGAACTGATTCTTTGTTGTGATTCTGTTCAAAACAGGATGCCTGCTGCAAAAGAAAAAGAAAGCATGAGCTCAGTGAATAAAGAAAGGCACAGTGCTCTTTCAAAGGCACCAGACCTCTCTTCCAGATGGCAAAATTGTCATTTCACACCCAAGCAGAGCTGCTCAAATCATCAATCAGTTAAATCAATACTAATTTTGACTCCATCCCAAGCTGTTGAGGCAGACACTAAGAATGTGGCACTAATAGATGGCTGCTATATTCCCTACAGCAAAAGTTTCATATTCACCTGCATGAAAAATAAATAAGGGAGAACAAAAGAGAGAAAAACATAGAGATTTGCTTGAATTGCAAACAGACTGATGATACTTTGATGCCTATTCCTCAAGCTCTTCCAGTTCAAAAGTTTGAGGTCAGTAGTTTTTTAAAGAAATTAATAGTTTTATTCATACAGGATGCATTTAATAGATCAAAGATGACAGTAGAGACATTTATAATGTTACAAAAGCTTCTTTTCAAAAAAAAAAAAAAAAAGCTGTTCTTTTGAAATGCTATTCATCAAAGAATCCTGAACAAAAATGAATAGTGGTTTCCACACAAAAATATTAAGCAGCACAACTGTTTTCAACACTGAACTGATCAATAGAAATGTTTCTTGATCACTAAATCTGCTTATTAAAAGGAACATTGCTCAGTTACTTTACACATAATGTGTTACAATATTGAGTTACTCCCTAAAACGCATTGCATTACTTTTGCGTTACTTTTTCTCACCTGGGCCGGGCTTGTTTGTTTGTTTTTTTGTCAAATGTAAAGGCCCTTTCACACCAAAAGTGAAATAAATAAGCCTCACGCTGAACGGAAATTCAAATTCATGCCTGTACAGCTCAAATCTTTTAGCTGTGCTGCCATTCTGGATCGCAGGAGATTCCACACTCTTACTTCAGCAATAAAAACAAAGTAAACACAACACAATGTTTAACTTAAGTAATTTTTGCTTATTAGTAAGGTTGAATTGGTTCGTCGAGGGTCAGCAGCAAAACTTTTGGTTAATAAAGTGAGATTAAATACATGAAGTATACTTGTATTATTTAACATTTAATTTTCACAGGTTTTATTTATTCTGAGGAATGCTGAATCTGTTTTTGTGCAAGTGAGATGAAATACATGCTCACATTTAATCTAACTACAATAATCATTATGTTTACACAGCCTCTACACTTACTCCAGATTTCTCTCAAGGAGATAGGAGAGGTGTCAGTCAATAAATGGAAAAAAACAACACAACTTATTTTAAAAAGTAACTCTGATATTTTGTTGTAAAAAGTCATGCATTACTTTACTCGTTACTAGTAATGATTATGTAACTCACTTTACTCACATTAATGCATTAGCCCCAACACTGCTTGTGAAGGATCATATGACACTAAAGACTGGAGTAATGATGCTGAAAATTCAGCTTTGCCATCACAGGAATAAATTACATTTTAAAATATATTCAAATAGAAAACATTTATTCTAAATATTATCCTAATAATATTTCACAATATTACTGTTTTTACTGTATTTTTAATCCAAAAAATGCAGCCGTGGTGAGAATAAGAGTCATGGTAGTATAGATGGGACTAGTGATATCTGCATTGGTCAGGAGAGATTAAGGGTTCATTCAAGGCAAGCCTAGACTTAAACCCTGCGTGTGGAGGTCAGGTCCTTCACTAAGAGAAATAACGTTACAACTCTGCTCAACAAATCATGTGAGGTATAAATCATGCCAAAAATCCATATTGTTTAATGGATAAGAAAAAATAATAGCAAGCACGGTTAATTACAGAAATTATCACATTTTGTACAATGACTATAAAGACTTGGTTGCTTGAGTTAGACCTTGGATAGTGAAGGGCAATAAAGAAGTGATAATCTAACAAAGTAGTGCAGGCCAGATTCATGTTTAATCTGTGGTTGGTAAAATCATCATTACACTGTAAAGACTTATTTTAGCTTAAATGTTCGTAGGCAAAGTGAAAGTGCATATTTGCCGAGTCTGTCCTCTCTGGCCTGTATTAGATTAACTCATTTTGAGACCTAATTGAAACAGAGCTGACTGACTGGCACTGAGTCTTGGCATGGTGGCGCACTCACTACAGCTGAGTCCTCTCGCAGGCCGCCTCCTGCTCACACAGCTGGTCCGCAATTATCTCTGTTTGCATGGGACCGAGACGAGCAAATATTGCATGGAGGCATGTCGGCCGCAGAGATATAAGTTTATAGCATTTAGTTTGAGCAATGGTATTAAGATACATTTTGCTATGAAACTAAAGTTTTTACAACAAAGTTTTCAGATGAAGATCTGTGGAGTTACTACCTCACAGTCATCGCTTATAGTTACTTGTTCTGCTGAAGTTGATTGATGTATTTAATCAATTCAAAAGTAATGACTGTGAGTCTGCCCGGTGTATGCCATCAGCCAAAACTCAAAAGTATTCGATTGAGGAAAAACACAAAGAGGTGACTGAGAATGCCAAATGAACAAGAAGAAAGTCTTTAGATTTTGCTTAAAAAAAGGTAATCACATCTCAGCCAGAGTTGTGACTGCTTCAACGATTTGGAGGAAGTTTTTAAGGTCTAATGGGAGCAAAACTAAACTTTTGAGCCTCAATGAAAAGCTCTATCCATTGTAACACTGACGCACGGTAATAATGAAGAACTAACGCACAAACAAAAATCAGACAATAGGTTATTTTTATCTGAACAGCCTTTTTTCTTAGGGTGGAATTGAGGGCAGCACTACTGGAATGTTCTTCATAGTGGATGACTGGTCATTCTCTGGTACGCTGGCAAGCTACCAATAACTCATTGTCAATGAAGTGAAAATGAACAAAAAAAAAGAAACTAAAGATGAACCAAACAGCAACAACTAGGACAAGATGCACTCAAAATAATCAACAGTTCACACTATGAATGACTCTGACTGTATCAAAACTGCAGAGCTGTGATTGTACAGAGCCACACAAAGGTGAAAATAAACTGAACAGGTGCTTTTAACTATAAAAAGAGAGAGCAAACCACTTCAATGGCGACATCTAGTGGTCAAGAGTTGGCAATGTTCTCACAAATACTTACATATATTTTACATTTATGCACATTTGTGTAAAGTCTTTCATATCTTAGCTAAACATCTTTGAGAATCTTTTCTTGCCACTGCCGCCTTTAGCTTGTTCAGTATAGTGTGTGTGTGTGTGTGTGTGTATAATATATAACACTTCATATATATATACAACATCAGGCATAACATTAAGACCACTGACAGGTGAACTGATTTTCTCTTTATCACAACACCTGTTAGTGGGTGGGATATATTAGGCAGCAAGTGAACATTTTGTCCTCAAAGTTGATGTGTTAGAAGCAGGAAAAATGGGCAAGCGTAAGGATTTGAGCAAGTTTGACAAGGGCCAAATTGTGATGACTAGACGACTGGGTCATAGCATCTCCAAAACTGCAGCTCTTGTGGGGTGTTCCCGGTCTGCAGTGGTCAGTATCTATCAAAAGTGGTCCAAGGAAGGAACAGTGGTGAACCAGCGACAGGGTCATGGGCGGCCAAGGCTCATTGATGCACGTGGGGAGTGAAGGCTGGCCCATCCCTTACCTGGGGAACACATGGCACCGGGATGCACTATGGGCAATGTTCTGCTGGGAAACCTTGTGTACTTTGACACGTACCACCTACCTAAGCATTGTTGCAGACCATGTACACCCTTTCATGGAAACGGTATTCCCTGGTGGCTGTGGCCTCTTTCAGCAGGATAACCACAAAGCAAAAATGGTTCAGGAATGGTTTGAGGAGCACAACAACGAATTTGAGGTGTTGACTTGGCCTCCAAATTCCCCAGATCTCAATCCAATCGAGCATCTGTGGGATGTGCTGAACAAACAAGTCCAATTCTTGGAGGTCCCACCTCGCAACTTACAGGACTTAAAGGATCTGCTGCTAACATCTTGGTGCCAGATACCACAGCACACCTTCAGAGGTCTAGTGGAGTCCATGCCTCGAGGGTTCAGGGCTGTTTTGGCAGCAAAAGGGGGACCAATACAATATTAGGAAGGTGGTCATAATGTTATGCCTGGTCAGTGTATATACCCCATTATACATGCCATAATATACAAAATATACTATCGTTTCCCTACCACCATTATTTATCATAGTGCTAGTAAAACAATAATGACAGTAGCTTCTAGAAGTGAAAAATGATAATAGGCAAATAAATACAAACCTGAAACCAAATTCTGCTGCATGTTAAACAGGATCAATCTTCTTGAATGGAGGTTTCCTCATATTTCCCAGCTGAGGAAGGATCTCTCAAATAGGGGTGAACCAGGAAGAACAGAAGAGTGCTGAAATGACAAAATTGTTGTAATTAGCGCAATTAGACTTCTGGACTTAAAATGGCAGGCAAATAAGCATTTCAATGTCTGCTGGCTTCTTCATGCTCATAATTACACAAGGACTACCCTAGTGTACAAAACCATCTCATTACTCCTTTTGACTAATTCAGTCCAGACTTGTGGTCTTCTCTAAGAAGCAACACTATGGCTGTCCTTCAACTGAGGGGTTTATCAAAGAAAGAACCAGATTTTATTTAATCTCCCAGTTTTCCACCCCATGTTCACTTAAACCCAGTTTATTTCCTGTAGGCTATATTATGGCATATATAATGGGGTATGAACATCTACTGCATAACAGGAATGATCAATTTAATCTTGTTATGAAAGATTACATTTCACTTAGTTCATATTAGAGCCTTCCTTTCATTCAAAAACTAGGGCTGTGTCACCTTAATCAACACGAATGGTCAAAATATGCACCACTAGTCAAATCATATAAGCAATTAAATGTATATTCATGACTGTCTGTTTCTTGTTTGATATTCACTTTATCCTATAACAGTATGACATCCATTCTATTGTGTAAAAATAAAATCTAAAATATTATTTACTTACAAACTGGA
This sequence comes from Megalobrama amblycephala, assembly GCF_018812025.1. Lineage (NCBI taxonomy): Eukaryota > Metazoa > Chordata > Actinopteri > Cypriniformes > Xenocyprididae > Megalobrama > Megalobrama amblycephala. The sequence goes on from NC_063064.1 coordinate 28,003,829, forward strand.
CAGTTGTGACATCTAAAAAGAATGGTTTATCCTGGGTAACGTCGTTTCCCTACCGCCATAACATAAGACAAGTCATTTTACTCGGCGGCCATCTTTGAAACGCCCTCGAGCATTCAAGTGCAGCTCCTATCACTTTGAATGGGGAAATATCAAATACTCCAAAACTGTTTGCCAACCTTTCGATTAAATTTCATATCTGAAATCGCCAATCAAATCTGACAACGACTGTCTCTTAAATTTTGTTTCTAAACGCTCAAATCATGACTAAAACAGTATTCTTCAGGCTGGATCAAGCTAATGCGCATGTAGCTACAGTCCTAAATGCGCGTCTCTTGTGCCTCATTTCGGAGGCGCGTGTCTGACTGTTTCAGAACCGGAGCTTCTAAAGGCCGCTGCAGTGACCAATCGGCGATATCGACTATTGCGCCATATTGCGCGTTGCACTTTCTCCCATTCAAAACAATACGAGTGACGCGTCTTGTGTTATTCTATAGTCTTTTTTTATCTTTTTATTCTATAATATTTGGTACTACTTCACACACTGGCTGCTCATATTCAAATTTGGCGCGTTGACGTTACACGCAAGAAGAACCAATGACGTTTGTGCGCTCCTCTTCAGCCCCGCCTTCTTATCCTTATATGGCGTCAAAGACTCCTATTGCTCCTATTAGGTTTTTAAAGCAATAAATGAATGCTCACATCTTATATTGATAAATTATTGATAAGGTACACGGACCTACACAGACCATAGCCTCTTTAATATAGAATAATTTAGTACTTAATTTGCAACCTGTTACTTGTAACTGTGTTACTATTTATTTGTATTTGTTTATATAAAATAACTATAAAATAAATTATATAAAATGGCTTATATATAGTTTTAAAAGTTAAGCATCTCCTTTCAAACTGCAATTTTGTAATCTAACTGAAGGCATTAAATATAAATTAAAAAGCTTTTAGTGTATCACAAATGCAGACAACAAACTTCTCTTCCCCAATTTCTTCTCCAGAGAGCACCAGTATGAAATATTTTGTATGAATTATATTTGTCTGTTAAGTACTTCCTTTCAACATTTGTTTAAAAAAAAAGTTTAATTTGAAAGGCTTTCCAGAGGAAAGTGTTAGAAACTTAACAAAGCTCACATGCTGCTCCAGAGACAGTTTCCTTGAAAGCAACTGAAACAGATGAAACTTCGTCCAAGAATAACACAGAGAGATGATGCCAAAAGAGCATTACCTCTGATACAATTACATCTAATACAGCTCCACTTGTACACCAATTCTCTGGACTTTTGTCTCCAAGGCAACAGTGGGCTATCTCTCTAAAAAAGATGAAGGATTGTGTTGGCATGGAAACCACATAGTAATCTCACTGCTTTTATGGAACTAGGCAACAAACACAAATGCTGAAGAAAAAAAAACATGATTAATATAACATGCTCAGAGACCAGGTGTGTTTATAAACCCAATGGAAAAGTCATTTCAATATAAAAGCTCCATATCTTGCACTTTTGCAGCAGCATGTTTTGCAGGGGGTGGATGACTGTGGGACGCCAAAAGCTGGACTTTAAAAACACAGAGAGTGTGTGGGTGTTCGACAGTGTTGCCAAGTCTGTGGTTTTCCCGCGGAATTGGGCTACTTTTACGCTGTTGCCGCAGGTTGTTTTTCATGTCCGCGGGTTGAATCGACCCAAAATAACATGATATTTACCCCCCGGAAAGTGATTTTTACCATGGGACCCCCCTGAAATGTGATTGGGCTAGTTTTGAGGTGCAATTGGGCGAGTTTGTTTGTGGAAACCTGGCAACCCTGGTGTTTGATACTGTGTGAAACCCCACAGGTTGTGTTCTGCACCATCTCCTTTTGTGCACCAGGAAAAAAATAACATTCCTATATTCTGCTTTTTCTTATAGACCTTATGCGCCAGAGAAACAAGCGCACAGCCATCTTTAGAACTTTGTGTTTGAACTTCCGTTTTTGCAGCAGCTCTGTATATTTATATGGCATTGTTGTTGAAGAGTAATTAGCTGGTTAACTTATTGTAGAGTTAACGAAAGTTATCATGAGCATTGTAATGTTTGAAGCAGATGTCATAACAAATGTCAGTAGACCAGGAAGTTTTTAAAGGGTTAGTTCACCCAAAAATGAAAATAATGTCATTTATTACTTACCCTCATGCCGTTCCACACCCGTAAGACCTTTGTTCATCTTCAGAACACAAATTAAGATATTTTTGTTGAAATCTGATGACATTTCCTCTCTCGAGATCCATAAAGGTACTAAAAACATATTTAAATCAGTTCATGTGAGTACAGTGGTTCAATATTAATATTATAAAGCGACGAGAATATTTTTGGTGCGCCAAAAAAACAAAATACCGACTTATATAGTGATGGCCGATTTCAAAACACTGCTTCATCATGATTCGGATCGCGTGTCAAACCACCAAACTGCCGAAATCACGTGACTTTGGCGCTCCAAACTGCTGATTCGACACGCTGATTCATTTGTGCTCCGAAGCTTCCTGAAGCAGTGTTTTGAAATCGGCCATCACTATATAAGTCGTTATTTTGTTTTTTTGGCGCTCCAAAAATATTCTCATCGCTTTATAATATTAATATTGAACCACTGTGCTCACATTAACTGATTTAAATATGTTTTTAGTACCTTTATGGATCTTGAGAGAGGAAATGTCATTTCTCCCTATGCAGGCCTCACGGCACTATCGGATTTCATCATAAATATCTGAAATTGCGTTCCGAAGGTGAACAAAGGTCTTACGGGTGTGGAACGGCATGAGCGTGAGTAATAAATGACAGAATTTACATTTTTGGGTGAACTAACCCTTTAAAACGAGCAGTTCATTCAAAAATCCATAAGATCTTACCTTCATGCAGTGGAAATACAAACCGGAAGACGCTCTGTCTTGACGCGGCGCTAAGAAGGGACGGGGCTACATAGAGTAATTTGACGTAAGTTGGCGTGACATTCAGTGTTGCCATGTCCGCGGTTTTTCCGTGCAATTGTGCTGCTTTAACACTGTCGCCGCTGATTGATTTTCATGTCTGTGAGTTGTAGTGACCCCAAATATGATATTTAGTCCCTGGAATGCTAATTTTACCAGGGGAACCCCGCCAAAACGCGAATTTTACCCACAAACACGATTGGGCTAGTTTTGAAAAAAGCAATTGGGTGACCCTGGTGACATTTCAAGCAGCAATGCCCTGCATTGTGACATGATAAACCCAATTTAAATAATTTTAAAGAGCAACTTTATTCATTTATAATTACAGTTTAAATGACCTCAAATTAACCGAGAGACCTGGAAGATTTTAAAAATCAATTTGTCACACTGCAGGACTATTTAGGCTAAATTAATTACTGAATAAAATCTGATTCAAAATAGTTGTCAGCCATATTATTGTAGCATGATATTTACATGGTACTGCAAGGTGCTTTAAAATTTCTAGTTGTACCATTCATATCTAAAACATCATAACTTTTTAATAATTCTAGATGTTTCAATATGTATTCGTTTGGAGACAATTCAATAAAGGAATCTCTCTAGATAATATAGAAATATGAAGTCAATGCAACATAGATCACGTGGAAAATACTGCCATCTTGTGGTGAAATGTAAATGTTTTCATTTGCAAATAACAAAGAAGCCATACACGAATCTGACATTTCATTTAATAGTTTGTTTTTATACACATACATTTTTATATATATACATAAATATAAATATTACTTTTATATGCCTAAATAAATACCCTTTTTGCCCATGTTACACAAAATGTGTAACCAACCATTAAGTAAATATAATTGTAAACAAGTAATTTTGTAATATCTTTCATAAAATAGCAACATAATAATGTTTAGGTTTAGTACAAAAAAAAATAAAGTAAGGTCACCTCGCTGCTGTAGCTCACAATCAGCTCACAATGGATGAACTGGTACTGGCACGCGCACGCATGCGTCGACACGTACGTCCCTATGCGTACGCAGGAGGGGGGAGGGGCACGTAAACAGTGAATTCCAAAAAGGAAGGGAGTGTTTCTTTCAACTGATAAACCAGTACATCAAGGTATGCATTAAAAAGCTCATTCTGAAATTGTGCATTCTTAGTTTACAGACTCTTTTATGCGTTCTGCAGGCGCGTATGTTTTTTTTATTCTTTTGAATCTGCAGCCTCGTGCATTTACCATTTTCAGCTCAACGCAGCGCCATTACTGTACAAGGCAAAATGGACAAAATGGCCATTTTCGATTATATTGTGTTTTACGTGAAATTTAGTTCCCCTGCATTGGTAAATTGTGTGCAGGAGTGATTTCATGCACGTTATTCGCTACATATATCAGTGAAGACTATAAATGGAGCAAATAAACAATGAGATTGTTGCTCCTTTCTTGTTAATTTGCTGTGCCTTTATGTCCAGCGCGTTTGTCGGGGTGCTTTTCTTTGCACGAACTTCCCTTTGCTAAGCAGAGGTCATGGACGTACATCTCAGGTGTCCAAAACAGTGCAGAAAATTCCTGTAATGTTTGTAAATAAATCTTTCTCCACAATGTAATTCATTACAACTTATTAAACAATCTAACATGTTTTTATTGGATTCCCAGTTCAGATGCATTTACTACACACACACACACACACACACATATATATATATATATATATATATATATATATATATATATATATATATATATTAATAAAGTGTTTTTTTATTGGCAGGTAAAATCATGCCCATTCGCCGATCAGCTGCAGCCCCACCCAAAGAGGATGCAACCCCTGCAAATGCCCCTGAGGGAGGTACGTACTGTCCCTTGCATGGCATATCGGTCATATTGAGAAGGAATAATGACCGTCCACAATATACAGATCCACATAAGTAATAATTCACCCACAAATAAAAAATTCAGTTTGTATACAATGAAATAATACCAAAACATAAACTACTAGGCACTGAAAATCCTCCCCTCTTCACACAGAGTTAACATACAACTTCAAACGAGTTTATAAAATAATGCACAAGTGGTGTGGATTTTTAAAGCATCCTTGCTTGAACATTGTGTTTTCTATCCCACAGATGCTCCCGCCGAAGGCTCTGCTCCTGTAGGTGAGAAGGAGAAGGAGAAGGAGAAAGATTCGTCCACTGAACCTGCAACCACGGAGGACAAGAAAGCAGGAGGTGATGGGGAGGAGGCGAACGCTGATGGGGAGGAACAGGCTAAAGATGACGGAGAAACGCCTGATGGAGAGAAAACTGAAGAAGCAGCAGCTGAACAGGGGAAGAGCAAGAAGAAAAAAGTCAAGGATGTTGTAGCCAAAATGTAAGTCTGGCTGTTGTACAAAAAAAGAAATGTGTGATCATTAAATTCCTATTTATGCATTAGATTATTTCCACTGAATAATAGTGGCTTGTTAAGCATTTTTTGCTCAAATGTTACAGTGACAAGGAAGGAGATGACAAAGGGAAAAAGGTGAAAAAGAAGATTCCTGCTTGGGCGACCATTTCTGCCAACAAACTGGCTTCAGCCTCTCTTTCCCAGCCTAAAGTTGAAGAAATCCTCATAGAAGCAATTGAGGTCTGGTTCAGAATTTCACAGGAACTAATGCATTGCCTTATAGAGAGTGTTTTATTGTCACTTTTAAGTGTTTCTTCCCACTAAGTTATTAAAATTACTGGATACTACCTAATATTTTTGTTCAAATGCGTATACGGTGCTGCAGTGATGACGTAAGTTAACATCACCCTGGTTCCCTCGACAAAAAGCCAATAGGATTTTTCCTTTGGCTTTTTGATTATTGCAGAAAATAAGTTCTGTGACCAACAAAAGTAAATGATTCTTACATGTTTTGTTCATCATGATAATCTTCACAAATGAACACGATATTTATGAATTTTGAAGCCTAAATACAATCGGCAGAAGTATAAAGCTAAAGTTAGGCTATAAATAAACGACACTGCGATTGCATGACATCAGTGTCACCATCAAGCTTCCAACTCTTTCAACGTTCAAGTTGAAAACCTTAAGTTAGTCTTTTCTTCCCTGTTGTGACGTATATCCAAGTGAAATGGCTTTTCAAACAAGAAAAAATTTGATTTAGTCCATGGGGAATTGATTGGATGGTTGTGGTTTGCTATTGGTCAATCTCATGTGAGTGACATGTTGTCCCGCCCTCACGCCAGTAAACAAGATTACAAGGGCACATGAACTGAAAAATTAATAAATCAATCAGTCAGTTTTGATTTCATGGTGACTTTAACAAAAAGGATATTCAGAAATGCTGAATCGTTTCTAACTCGGGTTTAGGACTCATTCCTGCAGCATTGTATTCTTTGGAAATCTAAGATGATAACAGGTCTAAAAATTGTTGTCTCATGTGTGCATCTTTACAATTTACCTACAGAGTTGCAAAGAGCGGAGTGGTGCCTCTAGTATTACTATTATGAAATACGTCATGAAGAAGTATCCGTCTGTGGAAATGGACAAAAAGACCAAAAACCTCTACAAGAGGGCTCTGAAGCGATTGGTTGAGAAGGGCACTGTCAAACAGGTGATTTGCAGTTTAATACATGAATATTTCTTGTTTTATATATACAGTAAGTCAGAAGCCATCCTTGTCTTGTCTTCTTTACCCACAGCTCAAGGGCAAAGGCTTTTCTGGAAGTTTCGCCATTGGGAAGGTATCCAAACATAGTTTGTTGTCCTGTTTACATGTGTTATTTAGTTGCATGAGGTTGAATATTTTTTTGATGGTTTGTCATAATTATTTAATCTTTCATTTGGTCAATGTCATGTTTTTGTGTAGAAGTCGGCTTCATCTGCAGGGGCGAAGGAGACATTAGGAGAGTCTCTGCCTCTGATCATCACCCGCCTCTGTGAACCCAAGGAGGCTTCCTACATCCTAATCAAGAAGTACCTGGAGCAATACTTCCCACAACTCAATGTGGAGAACAGGTCATTTTTGACTCAGCATCTTATAACTAGTCTACAGTTTGAACCTGACAGAATTTATTTAACATTGGGTACATTGGGAATGGAATACTAGCATTCTGAATTTTGGGGTCTGATCAAATATACTGTAAAAATGTTGCATTGTGAAATATTAAAATTGTGATTTTGTGATTCATTTATTTAATTTAGTCCATTTATTTATGGTATGATAAAAAAATGTTATCCCATACATGCAGAATTATACATAGTATAAATACCATTAGGAGTTCATTACAGACTGAATTTGTGTATGTACATTTTGCCTGATAGATTGATAATGAAAGGTTGTTCTGTAAATCTCTAAGGCCTGACGTGTTGAAGAACTGCCTGCAGAGATCTGTGGAAAAGGGCTACTTGGAGCAGATCACTGGCAAGGGGGCCTCTGGAACATTCCAGGTTAGTTACCCTTCTAAATCGCTCGACATCTACAAGCGGGTTTGATGAGAATCTGCATTTGTGTTTGACAGTTGAAGAAAGCTGGGAACAAGGTGCTCATGGGTGGCGGATTGCTGGAAGATGCTATAGTGGCCGCCATCACAGCTATGAATGAGCCCAAGACCTGCAGCATCACCATACTGCGCAAATTCTTGATGGAGAAACAAGACCAGAAGAATGTCAGGATAGTTGGTACGGTACACTAATTCCTCACTCATTGCAGTCTAGGGCACGTTTGCTCTCTGAGGACTGAATTTAATTTGCTTTTGTTTTGGGGTTGCTTCTAATTGTTATTCTCAAATGAGTTGTTCACAAGAGTGATACAGAAATCAGTTTATATTTATAGGCACCCTTCGTATATCCCTGTATTTGCTGTAACTTAACCCCCCGGTTTCACAGACAAGGTTTAAGCCTGGTTCCAGACTAAAATGTATTATTGAGCTGTTTCAACTGAAAGCAAATTGCACTGACATATATTAAACTATGTCACTACCATTTTGTCTCAAGATGTAAACCAGTAATGTCCCTTTTTCTAAGGCATGTTTATAAAAACTACTTAAATGTCCTAATTGAACTGCCTTATCTAAGCCCTGTCTGTGAAACCAGGCCAGTGTGTTATGCAGAATTTTTATATAATTATTCTGTCTGATTGCCAGTGCCAAACCTGAAGAGAACTTTGCAGAAGTGTAAAATGATGGGATGGATGGAGCAGATTTCTGGTCATGGACTCAGTGGGTCGTACCAGCTAAGCTATCCATATTACCCAAGGTAAGTTCAGCTCACCGTAAGCCGGTGTTGTAATTGTTAACTGAATCTAAAACTTTTGGAATAAACCTGAAATAAACCAAAAAATAAATATTACATGAAAAATGTAAAACTTGAATGTAAATTAAATATGTTTTCTTGGCAACTGACTAAAATAAAAGTACTAAAAATACTAAAACAAAAATAAAAATGAATTAAAGCTGAATAAAAGTAAACTAATAAATGTCAAAAGAACCTCATGTAAAAAATAATAATAACTGAAAATTTAAAAATAAAAGCTAATGCAAAATATTAATATATACTAAAATAGTATTTAAGTAACTGCTGTAAGCATGGTGCATATTCTGTTATCCTAAGATTTTCTTTTGGGATTTTTACACTTGAAAAACTTGCAGGGGCATTTTTAACTGCAACTCTTAGTTCTTAAAGGGATAGTTCGCCCAAAAAATTAACATTCAGTCATCATTTACTCACCCTCATGTCGTTCCAAACAGATTTATTTTTGGTGATTTGTCTTTTTTATTATGATAGGATAGAATAGAGCGGACAGGAAGTGAGGTGGGAGAGAGAGAGGGGGACAGGATCGCCCGTTCACCTGAAGCGCAATGGCGCTATTTGTCACCCACAAGGCTATTGGCGATGTCGTTCCAAACTTTCTCTGTGAAACATAAAAGAAGATAATTTATGTTTCAGCTATTTGTGTCTTTTCAGCTATTTGTGCATTTTGTATGGACAAGAAAAACTGAGACAAACTGTGTTAGACAAAAGAAAAAAGTCATATAGATTTGGAACAACATGAGGGAACTACCCCTTTAACTCTTAGCAATTTAGCCATCAAATAAATTAGATTGTTTTAGAGAAAAGTTGATTAGATGCAAATCAATGCTTTTGGAAGTCATAGAGTTTTTTGGTTTTGTCATACAAATGTGAGAATGGTGTGCAATTGTGCAAGATGAAAATGAAATATGATGGAACTACTTGAACTGATAAATTGTCTGTCGCTCCTCCTCTGCAGCCCAGCGGTTCTGTTTCCAGAAATGATGGAAAAACTCAAACAGAAGGAGGGACAGAAGCTCAAACGCAAGAGAAGTGATGATTCTGATGAAGAATCTGAAGCAGACTCGGAGGAAGAATCTGAAGAGGAAGAATCGGAAGAGGATGAGCCTCCTCGAAGAAAGAGGTGAAGTACATCACATGACGTCAAAATATCAATTATTAGTGCCAAAGCACTTTGCGATTATACTAGGATTTGAAGAAATCATTAAAGGATTAGCTCACTTCAGAATTCAGATTTCCTGATAATTTACTCACCCCCATGTCATCTAAGATGTTCATGTCTTTCTTCAGTCGAAAAGAAATTAACGTTTTTGAGGAAAACATTCCAGGATTTTTCTCCATATAGTGGACTTCAACAGGTACTCAATGGGTTGAAGGTCAAAATGTCAGTTTCAATGCAGCTTCAAAGGGCTCTACACGATCCCAGATGAGGAATAAGAGTCTTATCTAGTGAAACAATCAGTCATTTTCTTCAAAATGTACTTTTTAACCACAAATGCTCGTCTTGCTCTAGCTCTGTAATATGCCACACATAACGTAATCACATTGGAAAAGTCACATGTGATGTAGGTGGAAGTACCGAGCAAGTGTTTACAAAGCGAACATGCAAAGACTAACTAAAACGCCCTTCACAAGAAAAGGTAAAACATCGATGTCAGATGATTTTGAAATTGGAGGAGAAAATGAGAAATTACTTTTTCGCCCTACCGTGGTACTTCTGTCTACGTCACGTGTGACCTTTCCAACGTGATTACGTAATGCGTGGTGCATCGCAGAGCAAGTGCAAGTTGAGCGTTTGAGGTTAAAAAGTACATAATTTTTTTTTTTTTTTAGAAAATTACCGATTTGTTTCTCTAGATAAGACTCTTATTCCTCGGCTGGGATCGTGTAGAGCTCTTTGAAGCTGCACTGAAACTGACATTTGGACCTGCAACCTGTTGGTTGCTGTTGAAGTCCAATATATGAAGAAAAATCCTGGAATGTTTTCCTCAAAAACCTTAATTTCTTTTCGACTGAAGAAAGAAAGACATAAACATCTTGGATGACATAGGGGTGAGTAAATTATCAGGAAATTTGAATTCTGAAGTGAAAAAATCCTTAACCCTGAGTTATAAACCTTGTCGTGTTGTCTGGTTTCCATTATAAAATGGAAAAAAAAATCCCAAACCGTAGAACATAATATCATAGAGACATTTAACTTGGGCTGTGTCTATGCAGGGCTAAACATTCTTTTTATTTGTCCACAGGAATCAGCGTAGAAACCGGCAACCTGCATCTAAAGCTCGTCAAAATAAAAGGGCTAAAACAGTCAGCCGAAAACCTCCTGCTTCAAAGAGATCAGTTGCGCCTGCCAAGAAAGCCCCTCCACCAGCCAAGAAACCCGCCGCTGCGAGCAAAGCAGCGTCTAAAAAGGCACCTGCGCCCGTTAAAGCCACACCAGTCAAGAAAGCTGCCCCAACCAGCAAACCTAAAACACCGATAGCCAAAAAGATGACAAGCAGGGGGTCCAAACGGCCGTCGCCCAAGGCAGCTAAGAAGGAGGCAACTGAATCTGCTGTGAAAGCTAAACCTGCCGCCCGCAAGTCGCTCCGATCCCGGAAATGAGTCCCGCGCTTGCCGACAGCTGAAAAGATCAACTGTAGCTCTGTAGACTGCAGTGATGGCTATTTTCTCCTCTTATTTTTGTAGAAACTTCCATGTTCTCCTTGTCTTGGGGCCTCTGATGAATTTAGGACCTCTTCAAAGTTATTCTGCCATTCAAATACAGGCATTTTATGTTCAATATTCTTAAATTACAGGTAAAGATGTAGAGTAGAAACGCTACTGTTTATGTTGTTTAAGACGCTAATTCAGGTCACCATTATGAGATTGTGAAGGAGCTCTTGCTTCATCTCAGTTGTGCTTCAACAAAAAAATCAAATATTTAAAGTTCTTGTAGTCAATCTTTCTGTAGAGGCAAGCATTTCAGTTATTCAGTCGCCCCTTTCTCATCAGTGTTCAAGAAACCTCTCTTTGTACGTTTGATTTCAATTTTTTTTGTTCATGTTTTGTGAAGTTAGATCTTTAGCTACTATTGTAATCAAAAAAGAATTTTGTTGATGTTGGTTCCTTCGTGTAAGTCAAAGTAAAGAACGATTATTGATGCCTAACTTTCAGTTGAACGATGCAAAATTGGATTTACTGAGATGCATTAAAGAACATTGGCATCCATATCCATCACTGTCTTTTTGTTCTGTATAGTCTATGAAGGAGAATATAAATTGAAAAGATTTTCCAAGCAGATGTTTAAAGCATTATACACACTATTAACCCGGTCATACTCTTGAGTGTTAGTTTATCAGGGGGGTTAGATGTAATTTTATGAGCATTGCTTACCTTACCCTGCATGCATGTAACTGATATACTTTTCTGTAGTCCTTAATAAAGTGACTATATTTGTACTTCATTATGTGGCCATTGTTTTGTTTGGGTGGTTTGATTTGATTCTCAATGATAAACCGGTAATTTAGAGGTGTTTACAAAGGGTTACCAAATTATGCAAGCTTTGAAACACATGGTTTGTGTCATTATCACAGCTGCGTCTGAAATTCACAGTGGCAAATTCTTCTTCTTGTTCTAACAAGAAAATAAAGACATGTTTTTATTCAGTATACTAAGCATTGGAATGTTTACATAAAACGTCTCATGTCCTGACTCGTCAGTGCTTAAAAAGAACTAAATGAAAATTACCCCAAGCTTTACTCACCCTCAAGCCATCCTAGGTGTATATGACTTTCTGATTAATGCAATCGGAGATATTTTAATACGCATCCGAGCTTTATAATGACAGTGAACGGGATCAACGAGTATGAACTAAAGAAAGCGCTTCCACCCATCATAAACGTACTCCACACGGCTCCGGGGGTTCATAAAGGCCTTGAAGCGATGCGTTTGTGTAAAAAATATATATATATCCATATTTAACAAGTTATGAAGTAAAATATCTAGCTCGGATAAAATATAAAGCTCGAATGCGTCAGGATTTACTCCGATTGTGTTCATCAGAAAGAAGGTACAAAGGGTTATCTAGACATTTTCTATTGGCCAACAAATCGTTCCGTTCAGACGACCAAACAAATTATATTCTGCACTTCACAACTCTATAGAGTAATCATTACTAATGTAACACATTCGAGTAATTCCCAAAAAGGAATCGCTGAATATTTTCTCGAATACTTCAAACGCACCTACTGAATCAACTGGTTCGAAATGTTCAATGAATCATTTGGAACAGATTCAGCGATTCCTTCTGGGCAACTTAAAAGAGTCAGAATTCGGGAAATCAGACCCTGCATCCCAATGTGCATACTATCTGCTCTAAATAGTTGAAAATTACAAATGTCACAAACTATTTAGGATGGATAGTATGCACATTGGGACGGAGTCAGAGTCTTTTAAGTGAATCAGTTTGATGAATCAGTCAAAGTTCCAGACACTAATTAACTGTGCATCCATGCATGTGTGGTGTAGGCGGAGAATCTTGTCAAATCTTTCCCGATGAATCCAGTCTGGCTCTGAATAGGCGGGATTTAGAGGATTAAGGTGAGTCAGGATTGTGAAACCCCTGGTGGAAAATCGACCCACCCTGCCAGGTTCAGTCGCGTGGACTAATGTTTGTGAGTTTGCATTTGTCTTTCTTCGCTATTACAACCACTTTCTGGAGCCTTATGGTATTGTTCAAGCGTTAACTGTTAAAGCGTTGGTATGATTTCTATTTGAGTCTTTCGCTTTCATGGAAACTGTTTTGCTGTGTCTCAAACATACTTGTATTTTGGCCATTATTGGCAGGTTGAGAGTCTGAACGCTGCAGGCAGGTTGTTAAATTCTGCGTAACTGTATCTGTTTATCTTGAGGAATGTGGGGGGTTTACTTTCACTACTTGTACTGTGCTGTTATTCGTGAAAGTAAAATGTTGAATGAGTTTGTAATGCAGCTCTGACTTTATTTTAGCAAACGTGCTGACTTCTGTTTTTCCATTCGTTTTATTATTATTATTTGGAATAGTAGATAAAGCAAACACCAGGCTCAGACTGAGATATGGGTGAGACAGCTGGCAGGGAACATGGGATTGTTACAAGATCTGCTGAGGTAAAAATGTTTGAAATGCTGTAGGCTAAATCTGAAACTGCATCTGTGGTATTATTGTATAGTTTCCTCCCACACATTGGGATGATTGCATCATGAACTCAGTTTTGCTTTTACTGAGTAAATGTCTGTGTGTCTAGTATATTGGCTCATTTCCTGTGGATGACAGTTGTTTGGATGATCAGATTCAGCAGCTGCACACTCAGCTGAAGTCTCTCAAGGTAATTTGTGTGAAGTGTATCTCAAGAGTATGTTTGCTTTTTTTATATTTGTTTGCAATGCAAAAGTTTGGATACTTGACTGAATTTGTTTTTAAGAGACTTTTGATCTAAATACAGGCATATGTGCTGAAATTTAGTTTTGTAAGCCAACATAAATTATGCACATACATCCATTTGGGTATTTCACCATTTTAATTACTATTATTGTACACTTTGGAAAATTATTTAGAACGATATTAAAGGGTTAGTTCACCCAAAAATGAAAATTCTGTCATTTATTACTCACCCTCATGTCGTTCCACACCTGTAAGACCTTCGTTAATCTTCAGAACACAAATTAAGATATTTTAGTTGAAATCCGATGGCTCCGTGAGGCCTGCATAGGGAGTAATGACACTTCCTCTCTCAAGATCCATAAAGGTACTAAAAACATATTTAAATCAGTTCATGTGAGTACAGTGGTTCAATATTAATATTATAAAGCGATGAGAATATTTTTGGTGCGTCAAAAAAATAAAAATAAAAAAATAACGACTTATTTAGTGATGGCCGATTTCAAAACACTGCTTCAGGAAGCATTGGAGCACAAATGAATCGATGTGTCGAATCATGATTCAGATCGCGTGTCAAACTGCCAACGGCTGAAATCATGTGACTTTGGCGCTCTGAACAGCAGATTCGATACACTGATTCATTTGTTCTCCGAAGCTTTCTGAAGCAGTGTTTTGAAATCGGCCATCACTAAAGTCTTTTTTTTTTTTTGGTGCACCAAAAATATTCTCGTCGCTTTATACTATTAATGTTGAACCACTGTACTCACTTGAACTGATTTAGATGTGTTTTTAGTACCTTTATGGATCTTGAGAGAGGAAATGTCATTGCTCCCTATGGAGGCCTCACTGAGCCATTGGATTTCAACTAAAATATCTTAATTTGTGTTCCGAAGATTAACGAAGGTCTTACGGGTGTGGAACGGCATGAGGGTGAGTAATAAATGACAGAATTTTCATTTTTGGGTGAACTAACCCTTTAAGAACATTATCATTACTACACTACATACAGTGCTGGGTAGATTACTTATAAATTGTAGTCGGTTAATGATTCCAAATTACATGATAATTGTAGTTAGTACCATAATCCATTACATTACACATTTAAGGTAATATAATCTGACTACTTTTTGATGACTTTTAGATTGATTTGTTGAACAGGATAATCTTGTACCATATTGATATAAATACAAAAAGAAACTAAATGTATTCTGTTTATCAACAACATGACGTGCATTAAATATTATATTACATCACAGTATTCCAGATTAGGGTTTGTGATGGAACTGCACGAGGGGTCGTAAGTTTAATGAAAAGCTATTAATTAAATCATAAAAATGAAGCTATCAAAATAAAATGCACTAAAAAATCTGAAAAATTTTATTTGTTTACCTGCATGTGACCATTAGCCAACATCAGAGAACTGTGAAATTAAAGGTGCAATATGTAACGTTTTCTGTCCGCTAGAGGCCTATTCAAAACAAAGGCGTAGCTTGATGATGCCAAGTTTGAGCGCGGAATCTTGGGACATGTGGTCTTCAGCTCACAAGTCGGTGGAAAAGAATCGATATAGGACTCGGGCAGAAATCATGTTCATGGATGTGATTATTAACGTTACTGTAGTATGAAGCAGAGCAGGACCGTGTGTTGTGGGAGCTGAATGAGGACACTGGAGCGAATGCGCAACACACGCCTCACGAGCAGCGGAACTTTTATTACGTCACAGTTGCCGGCGCTGCTTCCGCTTTTCCGGTCATGAGTATGAGGTATCACAGCTCTGTTTATCATATTAGATACATTTAAATGATGTTATAACGTTACTATGTGCGTTCGCTCGGCAGCTGCTGTGAGACACTTGTTGCACACTGCAGTGAGATAGATCGATTTTTATAATATCATATTAAATGCTGGATGGCTTGTGTTGATAAATGGCATGCAATTAATTTTAAAAAGTATTGTTTGATAGAGAAAATGCTGGATTACTGTTATTAAAAATAAAGCTGCATCTGATTATGCTATGTTAGCTATTTGACAAAATGGTGTTTTTCTCTGAGGCATGGTAAAGTATGATACTTGCAAAAAAATCAAGAAAATTAGATTTAAACAATAAGACTATTAAACGTGTTGAGCTATATAACAATAGTTTTCTGTCTATAATTATAAAACAGTTGTTCCCTTGTCTATTAAAATGTAATATATTAAAGCGTCTTTGGTGTTTCCATGGCTACAAAATAAATCTGGAAACTGAGGGTAACGCGGGTATGACGCAATTGACAGGCGACTCCTCACATGTCCCAGAACCTTGGTTAAAACTGCAATTTTCTCAAGATTTACCAATCATTGGAAACATTTGGGATATTGTAAGTACTCAAGTGAACAAAATAGTGGTTTTTGGATATTTTACTGCAAAATTCTTACATATTGCACCTTTAAATGAAATTATTATTATTATTATTATTTTAATATAGACTTAATTTTTATTATTGACCTAACTTATTAACTTAATCTCAACCTCTTAGGTCAAAGAGGTTAAGCTTTGAAAAAGTGTTTTACTTTGCTGTTATTGTACAACGTGAAGAAAATCTGAAGTTTTGACTGGTAATGTAGATTATTATTGAACATCTGTCTTTGCAGAACTGCAAGAGCAAGCGAACAGTCTCATTGAGATTCTCTGTCAAAGGAGTCAAAGTTTATGATGAAGATGAAAAGGTAAGATCATCTTGGGATTTCTAATGTTTCTCTTTGTGTATGTCAGATGGTTAAACTCTTTGGTGTGTATCTCCTCAGACGCTCCTCATGGCTCACGCCATGTGTCGAGTCTCGCTGTCCACCGCCCGTCCGCCTGATGCCCAGTTTGCCTTTGTATCCCATAATCCTGGAAATTCTGATGCCCAGCTCTATTGCCACCTCTTCAGAGCCAGACATGCCCGAGCTGTAAGCCTCAACATGACAAAGTAATATTGCACGTTTGTTCTAGAATCAAGAATGTGGTTGTAGGTTTTTCGAGTCACAATAGTGATGTTTAGAAGTGTCAAAACATGTTTAATCTCCTTGTTATGCTATATACACTCATGTTTCCTAACTAGATATGATTAGAGAGGTCATATTATGCTCTTTTACAAAGTCATATCCCTTACCATAACTGCAAGTTTCAACACGCTACTAACACAACTCAATCAGGTCTCGCCCCCTATTTTGCATATGCTTTGTTTGGGAATTATTTAAATGAGGAATACGTGTACATTCCCTTAAGAAAACCTAAGACTACAAAGGTGGTTTCACAGAGTTCAGAAACACTGATATAGAGAAGAACTCCCTTTGGAGTGACTTTGTGCTTTGTAAATTTTCAGATGTTTTTCATGCTCAAACGGTAACATTACACACTAAAGAAAGTTAAAGAGTTTTAAAAGAGCACAATAGTTAGAAATGAGAATAAATGCTCAACCACTGCAAGAATTTGATGGGGTTTTTTTTCCCCCATTTAAAGGCCCAGTTCCTGAACCTGCTGCTTTGCCGCTGTTTTCAACTGTATTTTCTGGAGAAGCACCCAGAGGAAGCTCAGGGCGAGCGTTCGGAGGAGAAACCAACCCGAACGCCATCGCTGCTTAATCAAGGATTTCCTCTCAGTGTCAGCGCCTTGGTATCTTTCCGCAGGGCCCCGACTCAAGGCCTGCTACCAGGGGCAAAGGTTTGTTCTCACTGTATCTAGCACATATTGCTTTTTGAAGTTTATTATAACCTTGATAAATTTTAAAAATAAAGTTGATGCGAGTGGCATAGAAAACATTTGATATGAGAACTAGTTCGATATTATTGAATGATGCCCAAAAAAAAATGGCTGAAAGTTTCAGCGATTCCTTTTGGAGCTCTTAAGAGGGAAAATCCTGGTTTTTGTCCCCCTTTTTTATTTTTATTGTTTTCCCGAATCATAAATGTGCAGTGATTTAAGTTGATTGAGATGTAAGTTTGTCTAAATCTATTATAAATATTTTATTATTTTTAGATACAATAGCCTATAATTATTTATTTTTTAAACGTATTTATTTTTGTGAAAATTTTTTTTTTTTTTTTTTTTTTTTTTTTTTTTTTTTTTTTTTTTAAATCAACTTTTTGAATTTACATTATTGGATGTAATATGTTAAAAATATTTTTATAGAAATAGAATCAGGTGTGATATCTATGGAAGCTTGTTTCCGCCAAAGAATAAAACGATTTAAAAGATAATTGCAACTTTTAATTTCACAATTCTGTCTTTTGTTCTCACAATTGCGAAATGTAAACGCGGTATAAACTCACAATTCTGTCTTCTTTTTTTCTTTTTTTTGAAACTGCAAGTTTATATCTCGCAATTCAGACTTCTTTTCTCAGAATTGAGAGATAAACTCGCATTGGGAGTATAAGGTCCAGTTCTGATGGGGAAAAAGACTGACTTTTTTTCTGCCACTGAATAAAAAAGGTTATATCACGCAACTCTGAGAAAAATCAAAATTGTGAGATAAAAAGTTGCAATTACCTTTTTTAGTTTTTTTTTATTCATTGGTGGAAACAAGCTTCCATAATTATGTTACAACACTGATGACAATGTGAATCGAAAATGTCTGCATTTGGCCTCTAAATCAGTGTTTTGTTTTGTTTTTGTAAGAAGTCTTGTACTATTTTGTGTGTGAGCTCCTATTCTTGTAGAACTTTTTTTTAATTTATTTTATAAAAAATATTTTTATTGATAGCATATTCTTGTCAATTGAGCTTAAGTTGTCAATATTCCTTTAAAACTGCCTAATTCCTGAGTTTTTCCATAATTGGAATACTGTACTGTTCTGCAAGGTGTTCATGTCCATTTCCCTTAACAGGTGTTCTCACAATCAAGCACTGAGCAAGTGAGCAGTCCTGAAGATGGTCCCACTTCCTCTCCAACTATAGTTCGCAAAATGGCGATCCGGACCAAAGAACTGCGCTCCGGAGCGTATCGCTCTTTTACATGTACTCCCCTCAAGCAGCGCCACCTTCAGGATAAACTGAGTGCACCACAAGGTGGGATAAGTGTTCATAGGACCCTTTCGAGAGTGAGAGAGTTCTTTAGGTAATGCACACATCTGGATGAAGTGGCTGGCCTAATTAAAACACAACGGGTTAATTTATTATACTGATAGTTTTATCTTTTGGTTTTGGTGGATGGTTAGTCAGAAAAGGTGGTGGGGATTCCAACATTGTTATTTCTGCTAGTGTCTTCTTTTTTTTTTTTATATATATAATATAATATAATATAATATAATATAATATAATATAATATAATATAATATAATATAATATAATATAATATAATATAATATATAATATATATATATATATATATATATATATATATATATATATATATATATATATATATACAAATATAATATTTCATGGGAAATTCCAGTGCGTGTTCATTTGTCTTTGCGTCTTTGACCAGGCTTATATGGCATGTGCTGTGGATGCAGTTGCTTAGAAAAGACTGCAGCTGTCTTTGGTTTCATATGATTTACAAAATCAGAGAATATTTGTTTCCCATTTGAGAAAAAAAAATTCAGTAATAAATTGCAATTTTATGTTTCAAACCTACATGGCAATAGAGAGGAGATAAAGATCTGTACTGCAGCTTGAAATAATAATAGGCTAATGATAAAAAAAAAAAAATACTTATAAAGTCAGTAAAATGTGTGCTACTCAGAATATTTTCATTAAAATTCTTTTCTAAAATAAGACTGAACTTGTGGTCAGCCCGAACTAGGATTGCTGCAATGTTTTCTTTTGCCAAAGAAAACAAACACTGACATATCATTTGTGAAACCAACGTGAACTTGGTTCCTGTGGGAATCTGAGGAATCTTTTCCTTTTGTGAAACAGAAAAGGAACGAGCCAGTGCAAACGCATGCAAGTCTCGAGCTCCCAGTTTGGCAGAGACAGAAGAAGCTCTGGCTCAAGCTGTGTGGTGCTGGGCTGGCGTGTCTAGGTCAGTATTGGTGCACAATGGCACTGCTGTCAAGGTTACAATCACAAAAATCTTAATGCTTTTTCTTATTTTCAAGCAGTATCTCTTAAAGGGATAGTTCACCCAAAAATGAGAACTCATTATTTACTCACTCTCAAGTTGCTCCAAACCTGTATGAGTTTCTTTCTTCTGCTGAACACAAAACAAGATATTTTGAGGAATGTGTATATCCAAACAGTTGATGGGCCCATTGACTTCCATAGTATGGAAAAAAATAGTAAGGGGTCCATCAACTGTTTGGTTACCGACAGTCTTCAAAATATTTTCTTTTGTGTAGCAGAAGAAAGAAATTTATACAGGTTTGGAACAACTTGAGGGTGAGTAAATTATGGTAGTACATCAAAGGAATTCATTTACACTGGTATTTATATTGTTCAGTAGTTTAGTGTTGAGTATTTGTTTTCCTTTACAGCGACTGTAGTTCCTCACTCCTGGGAGATGATGTCTTGGGTGCCTTCCTCCTGTGTCCTCATCCAAAAAAGCCCAACCGTGGGTCTCTTATAGTCCGCTTCCCATCAGGACTGGTGACTCATGCTATTAAGAATTCCAAGGGGAAGTTTCGCCTTGAGGTGAGCAAAAATGAAACCTTTTTTTCATTAATGGTTTTGTTTTCATTCCTTCACTCTAAAATGGCAAATGTTTCGTCTTCATTTACAGAAGTGCCACAATGACTTCGAAAGCCTCGCTGCTTTGATCGAGCACTACACCGAGTTCAGAGAGGAGCTGGAATGTTCTCTGAGCTGTGCCCGTGTCAACCACTCTTACGATTGGGAAGAGATCGTCAATAAGAGTTCACGTTCACCGCAGGACAACAAGAAAGGCCCATTTAAGAGCCACAGTTGGGTTTGAATCCTCTTTCATGCTCTGTGGTTATTTTTTATATAATTTTTTTTTAAAAACTACATATTTTACTTGGTTTTAACGATTACAGAGCTGCTGACATTAGTAAACCTTCCTAACCAGGATCTTAAGTCACTGGCACATTTTTTTTGATATTTTGAATGGACACTTTGTTTTTGCCTGTTGGCAATAACCTCAACCCTCTAAAGCACTCACTTTGGTGGTATTTGGTTTAAATTTATTTTCCAGGGATACAAGCACTTATGTTTTTTCATGTAAATGTCAGATTTAAATGTGTACTCAACTTTTGCTTACATGCATACTTATGTATGTACCCTGTATTATGTCTTCAAAATTATGTGTTGTATGTTTATATTGCTTGCCTTTTTTTACACTCGCGGTCATATATTATCACCAGTTTTAGAAAGAACTTTTTTTTGTGAAAACCTCAAAGCCTAAAAATGTCCACTAGCCAGTTAATGGATTTTTTTTTTTTTCTTTGTCTGCCTTTGCTGCTTTAAAATGTTTACTTCTTGCACATTTCACCTCCTCAATACACACATTTTCTGTTATTAGCATTGCATCAGTGTAAATGAACTGTCTTGCCTCTTTGCATAAACTGATTTTACTGTCGTTTTGTGTCCTTTTAATGTTCATTAGTGCAACTAAATCTAGTGCTTCACTAAAACTAGTGCAATACTGCCATTTAACTAGAGAGATGTCACACAAATTGAGTAGGTAATTTGGTAAAGATTTTAAATTTGTCTATATAAATCTTCACCCAATTATTTATGTCTGTCTATCTATACATCTATGAATGAGGTGTGTGTGTGTGTGTGTGTGTGTGTACTTGTTTATATTACATTGTGGGGACAAAAAATGTGTGTGTGTGTGTGTGTGTATGTATGTATATATATATATATATATATATATATATATATATATATATATATATATATATATATATATATATATATATATATATATATATATATATATATATATATATATATATATATATATATATATATATATATATATATATAAAAAATGCGTATGTATGTGTATATACAGGTGCTGGTCATATAATTAGAATATTGTGAAAAAGTTCTTTTTTTTTTTTTTTTTTTTTTTTTTTTTAAATGAAACTTTCATATATTCTAGATTCCCTACATGTAAAGTAAAACATTTCAAACGTTTTTTTTAAATTGTGATGATTAAAGCGTACAGCTCATGAAAGTCCAAAATCCAGTATCTCAAAATATTAGAATATTTCCTAAGATCAATCAAAAAATGGATTTTCAAAACAGAAAAGTTCAAGTTTTTTAAAGTATGTTCATTTGTGCACTCAATACTTGGTCGGCAGCACATATTACAGCAAATGACTTGCTCCTAGCACAAATTACAGCATCAGTGAAGTGTGGCATGGAAGTGATCAGCCTGTGGCACTGCTGAGGCACTATTGAGCCTTCAGATCATCTGTATATTGTTGGATCGACTGTTTCTCATCTTTCTCTTGAAAATATCCCATAGATTCAGGGGTCAGGCATGTTGGCTGGCCAATAAAACACAGTAATATCATGGTCAGCAAACCACTTGGAAGTGGTTTTTGCACTGTGGGCAGGTGCTAAAGTCCTGCTGGAAAAGGAAATCAGCTTCTCCATAAAGCTTGTCAGCAGATGGAAGCATAAAGTGCTCCAAAATCTCCTGGAAGATGGCTGCATTGACTTTGTGCTTGATAAAACACAATGGACCAACACCAGCAGATGTCACGGCCCCCCCAAATCATTACTAACTTCAGAAACTTCACACTAGACTTCAAGCAGCTTGGATTCTGTGCCTCTCCAGTCTTCCTTCAGACTCTGGGACCATGATTTCAACATGAAATGCAAAATTTACTTTTATCTTAAAAGAGGACTTTCGACCACTGTTCACTGTCCAGTTCTTTTTCTCCTTAGCCAAGGTAAGATGCTTCTGACGTTGTTTCTGTTTCAGAAGTGGCTTGGTAGTCCTTTTCCTGAAGATGTCTGAGTGTGGTGACTCTTGATGCGCTGACTCCGGCTTCATTTGACTCATTGTGAAGCTCTCCCAAGTGTCTGAATCGGCTTTACTTGACAGTATTCTCAAGCTTGTGGTCATCCCTGTTGCTTGTGACCTTTGCCTACCCAATTTCTTCCTTCTAGTCAACTTTGCATTTAATATGCTTTGATACATCACTCTGTAAACAGCCACCACATTCAGTAATGACCATATGTGACTTACTCTCTTTGTGGAGGGTGTCAATGATTGTCTCCTGGACCATTGCCAAGTCTTCCCCATTAGTGTGGTTTCAAAGAATTGATACTGTAGAGATGGTCATTTAGTGAAACTCAAATGTAAATATTCTAATATTTTGAGATACTGGATTTTGGACTTTCATTACACTGTACACTCTAATCAACAAATAAAAAATAAATAAAAAAACTTTTGAAATGTTTTACTTTACATGTAGGGAATCTAGTATAAATGAATGTTTCATTTTTTAAAATAAAATAATGTGTGTGTGTGTATATATATATGTGTGTGTATATATATATATATATGTGTGTGTATATATATATATATATATATATATATATATATATATATATATATATATATGTGTGTGTGTCTGAGGGGATAGATAGATGATAGATAGATAGATAGATAGATAGATAGATAGATAGATAGATAGATAGATAGATAGATAGATAGATAGATAGATAGATAGATAATACAAACACACATTCTATATGTCCTAAAAATGTTTTGTTTTTTAAGCTCTGCTTTGACATTTTCATGTCTGCCTATCATGCACATTTCTCCATACTCATTACTGTAAAGCCTATTGATATTTAACTTGTAACGTTATATGATCATATTTGTTGACATTTTGTAGTTGATTTTAATTTTCTCACGATGTGTTAAAGTATATACTGCGAATTTTGGGGGATATTTTGTGCTTATTTTTATTTTTACTGGTCCTAAAAAAATTTTTATACAAAATACATGGACATTTATTAATACATGTCGGCTGTATTTATTATATTTTATGCAAATAACAAACAATATCCAGTGCGCATGTCACGGGGGGCGCTTTGTGCTGATGCAGCCGGCGAGTTTGAAGTTTGGAGTTGCTAGGCAACGCCGAAAGCCTCAGCGAGAGAAACACGCTGCTTTAATGTCGCGAACCGCAGCCTGACCTTAAACGGGCCTTTATGGACCCTGGACCGGATGACAGTGTTCGTAAGCGTCTTTTCTGATAACAGAAGAGCTGCTCGTCTTCATGAGATGACCATGACACACTGCAGTCTGATCTTTAGAGTGAAATTTCAGTGACCACACCATCCGTCCTGATGGCATCCGAATCCGTGAAGGTGGTCGTCAGGTGTCGACCACTGAACGACAGAGAGAAGGTGCTGAACTGTAAGATGGTGGTTTCCATTGACAGCAGTCATTGTCAGTGTTTCATTGAGAAACCTGGAGCCTCGGAAGAGCCGCCCAAACAATTCACGTTTGATGGGACTTATTATATGAACCATTCCACCGAGCAGATCTACAACGAGATCGCATATCCTCTGGTGGAGGTAATATTGATTTTTTTTGTGTGTGATTGGTCAGTGTGACAGCTAGATCCTCTATAGGGTCTAACATTTTCCAGTGTGCATACTCATAGATATGGGTTATCTGATACCTGTTGTCCTTATTAGTCCATGGGCCAGACGAGATGTCGGTACCACTCAAGGTGGCAAAGGTTGCTTATACTTTTTGAAAAGATACATGTCTGTAGTTAACATTTTTGTATGATAACCCTTCTGGATTCACAGCTAAATTAGTGTTATCAGCTGTTAAAGTTACACTCCCCCATTGAAAAAACACGTTTTTGACACAGGTGCATACCTTGTTATTGACCTTTATTAAAGACACATTTACATATTTTATGTTGTTATGTTTGGTATCATTTTAAAGGGGACAGTCTGAGCTTTCATTCAAGTCCTTTTATGAACACTTTGGAAAAGTACAGCCTACCCTGGAGCTCATCAAACTTTTAATCACACATATTTTCCTGCCATTTCCGCCTAAGTCATCTTTTGTCTTTTAATCCTGTGGCATCAGGGAGCATCAGAGATACAAAATGTGAACACTGTAATACTGACATGACTCTAAGGATTCAGAAAATGTATAATTTCCTCATATTATCTCATTTTGATGGGGTGGTTTTCAGCCTTATATCAGACATGGGGGGTTTTTTTTTTTTTTTTTTTTTGAAAAAAGAAGTCAAAATAGTAAGCAGACCAAAGTCAGTGAGATTGATTCACACTCATTTTATATTTGTTGAAAGAATGGCAATAATTTCACAATCATTTTACAACTATGAACAACCAACAATAAAGTTTACATTTGTCAGGTATTGTGCAAACACCATTGTATGTACATTGGTAATAATACAAACAAAATCTAAAACTTTATGATAATAATAATAATAACAATATCAACCTTCAGAACATCAGCAGGACTCTTCACTCAAACAGGTCATCACTTTCTTCATCTGATTCCCCAAGTTCAAATTTGGGCTGTGGATCATCAGCTTGTTTTTGATTGCTGCAGGTTTGCAATCTACACATATCTGTGCAGGACAGTCCATTTGACAGGCATGTGCAATCTGGAAGTTTACATGAACGCACACACTTGCAAGAAAGCAGCTCCAACACCATTTCTGGTGCAGGTGCAGAACGCATCCAATGAATGGCCAACTTGCCATCATTGATGGTCCAACCATGCAGAGTTGGGCTTGGCACCACAGGTGAAGTTTGTAAACAGCTCTTCCAGATTGCTGCTTGATAGTTTGACCGTTGAACATGCATGTAAAGACAGTCTCTACATGGTGGCAGCTGGCTAGACTCAATTGCTCCCCTTTTGGCACGGAACAGCTGGTGACGTAGTTCATTGACTTTACCTGTGCTCTTATTAGCGGTGTACATGCAACAGGTAAACTGTTCAATTTTCTGGAAAAGATCCTCTGTTACATTCCAAGACTTCCCCAGTTGACTGAAGGTGTCTTGGTATGAGGTGTCCTTTTTCAGCATCTTCAGGGCTTTCAACTTCCCTTGACCAGCAAATGCACTGACCGTATCACAGCCTGTGAATGCATGTAGACCAATTAGGCTATCACACATGCCATATCCAATTGAGCCTACCAGTTTAGTGATGTCAACAAAACGGGTACGATTCTGTGTTCCACATTTTTGATAAATAGGACAGGTGATATCTTTCTGGAATGCAAGACAAAGCACCATGACATCAGTGTCCTCAGCTGTGATGATTACGGACTTTGAGCCTGCATTAGATGCATGCAATGCATGCAGCAGCAAACGTGTGTCAGCTTCCTCGTGTGTCGAGTGCAACTCTGTTACTTCCTCACACTTCTCCTTTGTCAGCTTGTAACAAGTTTCTTCACAGGTCATGTACAGAGTTTTGCCATGCAGCAATTGTCTGTATTGTGGATGCTTCCATTCTGCCACTAGAAACTTGATTAGGCTGTTCTTGTTGGAGGAACTACAAAGGAATTTCCGCCACTGTCTCACATAGTGCCCACCTACAAGGTTCTTGTGCTGGAGAGCGGAGTCTGCACCCCGGTTTACTCGTTCAGCATCTTTGATGGAAGTTTGGTGATAGACATCAAAAACAACATCTAGTCTCTCACTTTTCTCACCTTCTTGCAGGACCGACAGCAACGCTGACTTTGCCACCTGTGCAAAGGTTCTGTTGTCGCCATTCATTTTTTGAATAAGGCTCATCCCATCAATGATGCAAGCAGATGGTGTTGGGATGTGTTCTGCTGGAGAGACATTCTTTTCGAGTTCTCTAGCAAGTGCAGCCTTGTTGGTTTTTCGTAAGGTGCCATCAGTGTTGGCGAGTGCCCATGGCAGCGGGCCAAGGGGGTGAGAGAGAACATCCTTCATATTAACATTTCTGCTTTCAGCTACAAGGATCATGTGGCTAAACAGATTTCTATCGGCCTTGAGAACAACATCTTGTCCTTTCTTTCCATGAGATCTTTTTGTGTTGATGTTGGAGAATGTTTTGAGGCCTTGTTTGGTCATCTTGTCAAGGAATTTTAAAGATGTTGGGTCCTCTTCTAGTCTTGATTGTCTAAATATCTGGTAAGCCTCTTCCCCGATCTCAGAGGCTCTCAGGAGATCCCTGGTCACATCAGGAGGAGCAATGGAGCCAGTTGAGAGGCTAACCAAATCAATGCCATTGGGGGCCATAGGATTGAGCCAGTTATTTTCCATAAGGTCAACGAGAGACTTGACATCCTTCTCATCTCTGATGATCCGTGAAGCCTGTAGATCTTGATGGGACAGCTTGGAGCTGCCTTGACCTATCAGGTCTCTCAGCTGTCTGAGGAACAAAGATCTGTATTCAGCCATTAGGTAATATTTGGTCACAGCTCCTGGCTTCAAACTGAATCCTTTTGTACCTCCAGCTGTCTGGGTGTCTTTGTTTACAGTTTCCTCTATGGCTTGGTCAACAGGGATTCGACCAAAGGTATTGGTGGAGCCCATCTGTACAGAGAAACAACCTTCCATGAATTCTTTGAACACATCTGGGTGTGTGGAGGGCAGTTGCAACATTTGAGCATAGTAGTAGGGAAGGTAGCGTGCATAATTTATTCTGTCATATGCGAAGCACCAAGGAATCATCGCTCGAATGCTCGCCAAGTGAAGAATCCAGTCTCCCTCTCTCGATGCCCTTATGAGCCCCAACAAGATTTCCACCATGTCCAAGTAAGACATCCAGAATGCAGAAAGACTGCCATTTCCATTTCTGAGAAACTCGCAGTATACTTCGAAAAGCTCCATGATGCGTGTACAAGGGCTGCTCTCAAGGACCTCCTTCAAAGCATCCTCTGAAACCTCTTCCCTGAGGGTAAGAATTGACTTCTGTGTTTCCTCGAGGTAACCTCTGCTGGTTGGGTGGTTATCTTCCAACCAGGCCAGGAAACCATTCCATGCTAGCCGCATGAATGCCTCATACAGAAGCTTATGTAGTCGCACAGCCCTGTTGTACTTGCGACCATCCAATACACCAGCAACAGAACCTTCTGCTACAACACCAGATTCAATGCAGAGGTCTCGGAGTCCAGCGTCTTCAAAACGCTTCCCTAGTATTCCCAACATTGTGCAAATTGTGTGGAATACACCATGTCTGGGAATGATGTTTTGGAACTCACTGTGTTTCCATCCAATCTCAACAGCCTTTGCATAAAGAGCTTGGTCGAAGACACAAACAATCTTTTTCAGGCCTAACTGTTGCATGATCTTTAATGACTGGTTGAGCACCTCTTTGACTGTAGCCATTTGTGTTGCTGGAGCATTGATTGTGGGCAGGTAGCCTATATTGTTGGGGATGACCACCAATTTGTCTCGCGTTAGGATGTTGAAGCCTGTCCAGCTGCTGATTGGCTGTTCTTCTTGTTGTGGCAAGCGTGCAAGCACCCAAATAAGGTTCTTTTTTCGAGCAAGCTGAGTATTGGCTGCAGTATTGATGTCTGCACATTTGCTTTGTGGCGGACCCACTCGTTGTCCAGCATTGTAAGAAGGCAACATTGTTGCAGGTGCACTGATGCTCCGTTGCTTTGTTTTGGAAACAGCTGGCTTGGGTTGGACAGCATCTTGGTCAGATTTCTTTGCTTGCACAGCTATCCCATTCACTCTATGGGATGTTCCCATACCACTGACTGTTTCCTCCAAGCGATCAATGTTGTCCCAGGCTAAAGTAGTGAATAGGCCAGGATGGATGTTAGTGGGCAAAGCTATATCACTTTCAGTGGAAATGAGTTTTTGGAGACAGAGGGCTGTGTCAATCTCCTCCAGCTGTGAATAAGACACACAGTGACCGAGCCTGTTTAAGATGTTTATCAGCTCTACATTGCCTGTTAATGACTTGACACTAAATGGGAGAATGATATGCTTAGAGGGTTTTACACTTCCACATGTCACTGCATATACTATATCTTGACCAAACGATTGCACAAGCCGCTGAACTCTCTGCGTTGCATGAAGAACATCATGACAACCTGTGAGTAGATAACAAAGGAAAACGCTAAGTGACTCTGGAATGGTAGGGCATTCTTCTTCTGATTTAACATCAGGTGGCCAGGACTGAGGAACATCTTGTTCCTTGATGTCTGCTCTCAAATGTATGGCTACTCTTGCTACAGCATCTTTGTCTTTAATTTTCAGGTTGTGGTTTTCTTTGACAAGTTCCCTCATGGACAAATTATCTGGATAGAGCAGGAGTTTTCCATTATCGTCAGGGATGATGTGGAGTGCTCCACCAAACTCATGCTCAAGCTTTCGCCGTATGTGCTTTTTGGTTGCATTTTTGACGTGGATGATTCCTTTGGATTCCATTGAAGCAGTCAGTCTGGAAGTTAGATCAGTCATAGACATCACTTTAGGGTTGGCAAAAAGCTCCACCCTGATGAACTGAAATAGTTCATCAAATGATGATTGTACAGCAGCATCATACTGGGCTTCAACATCATCACATTCATCACAGGCTGACACATTTTTAGGGATGTCTTCTTTTGTGTACAATCTGTAACAAGATCTGTGGTAGTGTCCCTCTGCTGCTACAAGGTCTCTACTTACAATAGCCAGTATTCTACTGTCCATTTTTTTTGTGGCTACACTTCGTATCTTTTCATCAGCTCGAAGTTCTCTACACTGTACCACTTTTTCCCTTTTATTTTGTCCTTTTACATATTTGTCAGTTTTTTGACAAAATATGCACTCCTCGCTGTAAGTCCTACATGTTGATGAGACATGTCTAGCTTCTCTTTTAGATTCTTTCTTTTTATTAGAGCCACTAGCACTTTGTTTCTCTTTTTCAAGAATGCCATCAAGAAGTTTCTTCATAGTGAAGATACTGCGACACTTTCTGTGGTAATAAAGTATTGGAATCTTTCCCTCAGGAAGGTCTTCTACCATTTCTAAAATTGGTGCGTGGTTCCGTATCTGAGCTGCCCTGAGCAGAGTTTTCCAGGAGTCAACTCCTTGTAGTGAAACCAACTTATCTTTATCATCAGAGCAGTGGATGATACACTCCATTTTTGGCTCTGGACTGTCATTTGCTTCCTTGCTGGTTGCCATATTAACTGTTATCTTTGGCTTTACAGAAATAAAGCTTACCTAACTGACATAGGTTGACGTGTTGACTCTCATTGTGCCTAACTGTCAACTAACCATCAAATATTAAACCCTACAGATCTGGTACAGCATTCTGGGAGCATAAGCATGACCTTAAACATTCTGTAACCAAAGAAACCATTCCTCACACAACAAGCATACTTTTTGTTACTGTCTGAAGCAAAGATTCTAGAGCAGAGTTCTGAAGCCCAGGCAACATATCAAACAGAAGTGGTCAGACAGTACTGACCAGACCAGCAATATCAAATTCAAATCACAGAGTTCATAAGATGGTTGAGTACAAATGAAAGTCAGAGGCCAATGGGATTAAAACCTCAGAGTTTGGCAAAACTAGTTTTCTTCAAAAAACGCCATGTCTGATATAAGGCACAAGTCATCCCATCAGAATGAGATAATACATGGAAATTATACATTTTCTGAATCCTTAGAGTCATGTCAGTATTACAGTGTTCACATTTTGTATCTCTGATGCTCCCTGATGCCACAGGATTAAAAGACAAAAGATGACTTAGGCGGAAATGGCAGGAAAATGTGTGTGATTAAAAGTTTGATGAGCTCCAGGGTAGGCTGTACTTTTCCAAAGTGTTCATAAAAGGACTTGAATGAAAGCTCAGAATGTCCCCTTTAAAATGATACCAAACATAACAACATAAAATATGTAAATGTGTCTTTAATAAAGGTCAATAACAAGGTATGCACCTGTGTCAAAAACGTGTTTTTTCAATGGGGGAGTGTAACTTTAACAGCTGATAACACTAATTTAGCTGTGACTCCAGAAGGGTTATCATACAAAAATGTTAACTACAGACATGTATCTTTTCAAAAAGTATAAGCAACCTTTGCCACCTTGAGTGGTACCGACATCTCGTCTGGCCCATGGACTATATCTGAAACAGAATACCACAGAGTTTAAATTAGTCACGGAAGTAACCTACAGCCCTTCCTATAATTGATTATTTACTAGATACACATGTAAATTGGGCCCTTTAGACTCTATCTATCTATCTATCTATCTATCTATCTATCTATCTATCTATCTATCTATCTATCTATCTATCTATCTATCTATCTATCTATCTATCTATCTATCTATCTATCTATCTCTCTGTCTATCTATCTATCTATCTATCTATCTATCTATCTATCTGTCTATCTATCTATCTATCTATCTATCTGTCTGTCTGTCTCTCTGTCTATCTATCTATCTATCTATCTGTCTGTCTGTCTGTCATCTATCTATTTGTCTGTCTATTGTCTGTCTGTCTGTCTATCATCTGTCTGTCTATCTATCTATCTATCATCTGTCTCTGGTTATCTATCTATCTATCTATCTATCTATCTATCTATCTATCTATCTATCTATCTATCTGTCTGTCTCTCTGTCTATCTATCTATCTATCTATCTATCTATCTATCTGTTTATCTATCTGTTTATCTATCTATCTATCTATCTATCTGTCTGTCTATCTATCTTTCTATCTATCTGTCTGTCTGTCTGTTATCTATCTATTTGTCTGTCTATATCGTCTGTCTGTCTATCATCTATCTATCTATCTATCTATCTATCTATCTATCTATCTATCTATCTATCATCTGTCTCTGGTTATCTATCTATCTATCTATCTATCTATCTATCTATCTATCTATCTATCTATATATCTGTCTGTCTGTCTGTCTGTCTGTCTATGTTTTTGTATCATGTACTAATCAGTGTCAAATATATCATTATTTTATAAACAGGGTGTAACTGAGGGCTACAATGGGACCATTTTTGCTTATGGACAAACAGGAAGTGGCAAGTCGTTTACTATGCAAGGTGTTCTAGATCCTCCTTCCCAGAGGGGAATCATCCCTAGAGCTTTTGAGCACATCTTTGAGACAATCCAGGTAACCTGTTTGCATATTTAGATAGGAAGGATACAATCATAGTATAAAATCTAATATTCTCTGACTTATAATATTCAATATGACAGTAAATGGAATGAAAGTGAAATATTATAAATACATTACTACCATTCAAAAGTTTGTGGTCAGTAAGATGTTTAGAGCCGAAATACTATATATTCCTTGTGATAAAGTTTTTAAGTGACATTTAACCTTTTCTATAAGTGTGCAGAGAACACCAAATTCCTTGTACGGGCCTCTTACCTGGAAATTTACAAGGAGGAAATCAGAGATCTTTTGGCAAAAGACACCAAACAGAAGATGGAAGTAAGTCTCCACTGATCACACATAGCTCATTGTATATTAGTTAACATGGACTGAATGTCTCAATGCTGTGTGTGTTGAAGCTGAAGGAGCATCCTGAGCGTGGTGTGTATGTACGGGATCTGTCCATGCATACGGTGCACAGCGTTGGGGAATGTGAGCGGATCATGGATCAGGGCTGGAGGAATCGCTCTGTGGGATACACACTCATGAACAAAGATTCATCTCGCTCACACTCCATATTCACCATTCACCTGGAGATCTGCAACACAGGTTTGTGTCTCAATCACACATTTTTACTGAGTTCTGCTTAAATAAATGTATATAAAACATCTGTAATCTTCATATGAGCTTAGATGCTGCAGGTGAAGAACATCTGCGTGCTGGGAAGCTCAATCTCGTGGACCTTGCAGGTAGTGAACGACAGTCGAAAACCGGTGCTACTGGAGATCGCCTTCAAGAAGCCACCAAAATCAACTTGTCCCTTTCAGCCCTTGGCAATGTTATATCTGCGTTGGTGGACGGTCGTTCCAAGCACATCCCGTATCGCGATTCCAAACTCACTCGTTTGCTTCAGGACTCTCTGGGCGGAAACACTCGTACCCTCATGGTAGCCTGTCTCTCACCTGCCGACAACAATTACGAAGAGAGCATCAGTACTCTACGCTACGCCAATCGCGCCAAGAGCATCCAAAACCGTCCCCGCATCAACGAGGACCCAAAAGATGCCCTCCTTCGCGAGTATCAGGAGGAAATCAAGAAGTTGCGGGCGTTAATCTCTGGGCAGCTGGGGTCTACCAACCTCAGCTGTAAGAAACACATAATTTGTGTACATTTGAATCTCTTTGAATTGTGAAAGAGCACAATTTCGACTTATTTTTGTCTGTTATCAGCACTTCTGACAGGTCAGAAGTCAGGAGATTCTTCAGCTGCTGTGTCGCGACCCCAGAGCAACACATCAGAGAGCGAAGCAGAGAAAGACAGGATAAAAGAGGTGTGTAGAGTCTTTAAAGGGATAGTTCACCCAAAAATGAAAATTCTGTCATTAATTACTCACCCTCATGTCGTTCCAAACCCGTAAGACCTTCGTTCATCTTCAGAACACAAATGGAGATCTTTTTAATGAAATCTGAGAGCTTTCTGGGCCTTGAAAGTGGTAGTTGCATAGGCTGTCAATGGAGGGACAGAAAGCTCTCAGATTTCATTAAAAAGATCTTCATTTGTGTTCGGAAGATGAACGAATGTCTTACGAGCTTGGAATGACATGAAGCTGAGTAATTAATGACAGAATTTTCATTTTTGGGTGAACTAACCCTTTAATGTTGTTGTTTCTGCACTAGGATGAGGCCTTCACCTCAGGAGATGAAGGATTTTTGAAGAAACTTTCTATTTTAATGTGTTGATTGGTTTTCTCATTGTCAATAGAAATAATTAAATACTAGGTAAGATCAAACAGTAGAGCATTGCCAAGGTCATGGGTTCAATTCCCACAGAAAGCCAGTTGCTTTGGATAAAAGTGTCTGCCAGTGCCAAATTCATTAATGTACATGTAAATGTAAATTTAGGAATATGAGAAGAAACTAGCGAGGCTGCAGGCCGAGTATGATGCTGAACAAGAGTCCAAAGTCAAGCTCCAGGAGGACATTGCTGCCTTGAGAACATCATACGAGACCAGACTCTCTTCTTTGGAGAGGTCCAGAGCTAGTCGAGCACACACCACTGGTAATGTTGAAACTAGTTTACTTTAGGTACAACTTTAGGTTCTAGATTGTCTTAATCTGGTCGAATTTCTCCTGCAATCTCTCCTTAAACAGGTGGCCTTCCTAAAGAAGAGCCCATCACTGCACCTGTGGCTACAGAAGAACGGGCCAGTGTTGACCATGATGTACCCGAGGTGCTTTGTTTTTGTCTAAAACTTGGTTTAAGTAGTCAAGTCAAATTTATTTAGATGGTGTTTTCACAATACACATTGTTTCAAAGCAAAAAATAACAGAAAATCGTGACTTTAATGCTTAGAATATCTTAATATCTTCATGCCTTATAGTCGCATTTAGCAGATTAGAGCTGGGCGATAATATAGATTACATTTTGCAGCAATGCTCTAGTATATGTCGCACTTAAGTGAGTATACTATATGTAAGCAGCTAAAGTTGTACATACTAATACTTTATATAAAGAGCTGGGCAATAATGCAGTTAAATTTTGCAATGAAATAAAAAGTCTGGCTATTTGCTATATAGTTTATATCACTTTGTGAGTGTATTGTATGTATGCAGATTAAGTTGACGATAATATAACTATATATAGAGCTATGCGAAAATACAATTTACATTTTTGTGACAATATAAACAATCACGCAGCCGAGTAGGTCATGCAGATGTGTTTAAAATTTAAAAGAGTTACTGAGTTTTTTTAATCTCACAAATCTAAATGACTCTTATTTGTGTAGGAGAGTCCGTCTTCTGCTGCTGCTAGTGTCGAAGGAGCTCCCAGTGCAGAGAGTTCGGTTTCAGATACAATTGTGGTTGCCAGACCAGTTCAACTGGACCAGAAGCATGTTTTAGAAAGGTGAGATGCTCAGACAGCCATTTGCGGTCAAGAGTTTGGTCAAATACAAAAGGCACCAAAAAGTATTTGAACACTTAAAAATGTACACTCTTAAACATGCTGGGCCTTTAAGAGGGAAGGAGAATGAATTATCTGGATGGTAATAGCTATGGACATAATAACATTTGGATAAATATGGAGGGGATGAACTTAATTGCTGCCTCTGTTATATTTTGTTGGCCTAAAGGCTGCAGCAGCTGGAGCAGGAGTTTGTGGGTGGAGAGCAGGTGAGGAACGAGGAACTGAAGCAGAGACACAGACAGAGGAAGACTCTGGCTGACCAGAGGAAGAAGCAGCTAATCGAAGCTCTGAGCCAGAGCAGTGAGGAAAGTGACAGCGTGCTGCTGAACGTGTACGATTCCATTCAGGAGGAAGTTCATGCCAAGAGCAGACACCTGGAGAACACACAGAAGAAGGTTAGAGCTTTTAGTACTCAGATAATATTTAGTATTCACTCAGAATTCGACTGTTACTTAAAGGGATAGTTCACCCAAAAATGAAAATTCTGTCATCATTTAATCACCGTCAAGTTGTTCCAAACCTGTATGAGTTTCTTTCTTCTGCTGAACACAAAAGAAGATATTCTGAAGAATGTCGGAAACAGTTGATGGACCCCATTGACTTTTCTCCACTCTGTGGATGTCAATATGGCCCATCAACTGTTTAGATACACATATTCTTCAAAATATCTTGTTTTGTGTTCAACAGAAGAAAGAAATTCGTACAGGTTTGGAACAACTTGAGGGTGAGTAAATTATGATAGAATTTTCATCTTTGGGTGAACTATCCCTTTAACATGTCACTGTTCAAAAATGAAGCTTTTTTTTTTCTTGCACCAACTTCTAAATTCTATTTCTAGTTTTGTTATTGAGATGACTTTAGAACCATCTAAAATGTCCAACCATCTGTTTATGTAATGAACAGCTGAAAGCTGCCAAGTTGGAGATCAGAGATCTTCAGGCAGAGTTTGAGATGGAGAGAGATGATTATCTGGCCACCATCCGGCGCCTGGAGCGGGAAGGCCAGCTCCTTCAAGGAATCTTGGAGCGCATGGTGCCCCTGGTGCGCAGGGACTGTAACTACAGCAACCTGGATCGGCTGCGGAAGGAGGCAGTGTGGGATGAAGATGGAGGGACATGGAGACTGCCAGAGGTTGTGGTGCAGAAAACGAGCTTACCTGCAGGTGAAGTGTTGGGAAGAGAACGGCTGCACTGGGAAATTGATGATCTTTGTATAATATACTTTAAAAATGAAAGTTTATTTTATAAACTATACTTTTATATACTAGTTTCTAATGGGATCATAGAAGATACAAAAAAATTGCTTTTTTTAAATTATAATAATAAATCACGAAGAACAAGATGCTTTTAAATTGAGCATTTCCAAAAAAGAATATGCGCAGGTGCACAAAAAAAGCAAATGTTTCAGTCAGTTCTTGTGTGATTTAAAGGTATATTCTCTCTCTTCTTGCTCTACAGTGCCTCCTTCAGGTGCCATTGCCCCTGGCAGACTTTCAGCACGCAGGAATTCTGCCTCAGACCTTGTCGACCCTTTTGTGGTATTCAGACAGTGAATTAACACCATTCAAACATGACTTCTGACATTTATACACAGATACACTACATACGAATCAGATATATCAGTGCTAGATTAATGTGCAACATTCAATAATGGGGTTTTACACTTGAAATTGCTAGCTGAGGATCATTTTAAACCTGGATTAAAGCAATCCTGTGTCACCTTAATTATTTGCATAATAGTAATATAATAATATTGCCTTTTCATTACTCCAAATAAAGCGTGTTAAATAAAGCGTGTTAAAAGTTTATGTAACAAGTACAAAGCACATGAATATTTAATGAGGCAAGCACAGTTTAGTTTATGATTGGTCAACATTCTAGCCCTAATGCAGTTGACACTGTATAACTCTGGCATTACAATCCAGGTTTGGGCGTATACTAGGGTTAAAAGTGGTCTTAACCCACTTTTACAAAATATGTTTGAAATGTTATTAATTTTAACCCAGGGTTAAAAGCACCCTGGGCTGAGTGTAGAGTGAAAAGTGTTTTAGATCCTTAGAATCTTACTTATGAATATGAAAAACATCCATATCTTTGATGCATGTCCAACTGACTCCAAATCTCTTTTTAGCAAGAAGAGGAGGAAGACCGCTACAAGTTAATGTTGAACCGCAGTGATAGCCAACATATCGCCACTAACTACTTCAAGCCAAAACGGACCAGTCAGCTGTTGGCTGGCGACTCTATTAAAAACACAAGTAAGAAGTTGATGTAATATAAACCATTACAGATTCATGTTCATTTGTTTCTCTCATGCAACTGTGGTATGTTTATAAATGTTGCTAATTCTAATCATTTTCTCACAGTGAATTATTCTGGTTCAGTCGGTAATGGTTCAGCCCACCAGACCTCCAGCGGGTCCAGTTTGTCTCCTCTTAGTGTAGAATCTCTCCTTCCACGCCCCTTCCGTTTGGAGTCCCTTGGAGTCCCACCTGCACACGGCAAAGTAAAACGCAAGAAGAGCAAGGCGCTCATCCCAACTGAGAACATCTGATGGGACATGGCTTTCCAAATCCCTTGTTTATATAAGAGAGCCCAGAGCTTTGTCTTTTTAAGCTGCTGTTATCTGTTTTTATTTCATTTGTAGATATGTAAAGATATATTTTTATTGTATTAGTGCTTAATGACATGCAGGGTAATTTTGTGATCTAACGTCTTTCAGTTCTAAATGTCACACAATGTGGCATGTAAGCACTGTGTAAAACATAGGAATTTGAACTAATACTACCTGAAGTAGAAATAATGCTACCTAATGTGCTGCAGTGTTTTTACTGAGAGGTTTCAGCACTGAAAACCCATGCTGCTGTCTTACTATATTTTTGTCTTGAAAAACTAGTTTCTTTGTCCTTTTTAAGATTTATCCCATAAATGAAAGGTTCTAATAACTGAGGATGTTTCAGAGAAAGTATTTTAATATGGGGTCACTTATAAAGCATTTTATCTGTGTACACCATTTTAAAGTACAATTTGCTTCTGAAGCGACTCTTAATGGATAAAATTAAGGTTCGCTTTTGTTCCCATGGGCCAATATGAACATACATCACATTAGCAGTTTAAATGGGTTGCAAATGTTGTTTTGTGTTGTTTAATTTCCTTCATTTTTCTATTTGGACATTTTGGTGAGTCATCTCTTGTAGCCAGACTCATAACAAGTATGAAAAAGTCCCCCTGTGGTGAAAATCAAGTTTTATATGTCTATGTGGTGTTTTAAAATGCTTTAAGACAAACCATGAGCAAATTCATAAATGAACACCATTTCTGAGTATTTTCTCTTCAGACAGTTTCAAAAACGTGTTTTGAATCGCTGGTGATTCTGACGTCACAAACTACCTTGTAACCAATCACATCAAAGTGCCAACGGGCTTTAGCATATCATTAACTGTAATGGCTCTAAAGCAGGGGAGTCCTGGTATATTTTGGGTATATGATGTATATTACGATGTTATGATGAACTATATGCTACGGAAGAGGATTAGGGCCAAGCAATAATAAAAAAATAAAACCATCTCGAGATTAAAGTTGTTAAATTTCGAGAAAAAAGTCGAAATAAAATGTGAGAATAAACTCATTAAATTACGAGAAAAAAACTCGTTAAATGTCGAGAAAAAAGTTGAGATAAAATGTTGAGAATAAAGTCATTAAATTACGAGAAAAAAGTCGTTAAATTACGAGAACAAATTCGTTAAATTATGAGAAAAATTTTAAATTTTGAGAAAAAAGTCGAGATAAAATGTTGAGAATAAAGTCATTAAATTACGAGAAAAAACTCATTAAATTTCAAGAAAAAAGTCGAGATAAAATGTTGAGAATAAAGTCATTAAATTACGAGAAAAAAGTCATTAAATTACGAGAACAAATTCGTTAAATTATGAGAAAAATGTTGTTAAATTTCGAGAATAAAGTCATTAACTAATTTATTCTCGTAATTTAACGAATTTGTTCTCGTAATTTAACGACTTTTTTCTCGTAATTAAATGACTTTATTCTCAATATTTTATCTCAACTTTATCTCAACATTTTATTTCGACCTTTTTCTCGTAATTTAACGATTTTTTTCTCGTAATTTAACGATTTTTTTCTCGTAATTTAATGACTTTTTTCTCAATATTTTATCTCAACTTTATCTCAACATTTTATTTCGACCTTTTTCTCGTAATTTAACGACTTTTTTCTCGTAATTTAATGACTTTATTCTCAACATTTTATCTCGAAATTTAACGACATTTTTCTCATAATTTAACGAATTTGTTCTCATAATTTAACAACTTTTTTCTCGTAATTTAATGACTTTATTCTCAACATTTTATCTCGACTCTTTTCTCGAAATTTTACATTTTTCTCATAATTTAACGAATTTGTTCTCGTAATTTAACGACTTTTTTCTCATAATTTAATGACTTTATTCTCAACATTTTATCTCGACTTTTTTCTCGAAATTTAACATTTTTCTCATAATTTAACGAATTTGTTCTCATAATTTAACGACTTTTTTCTCGTAATTAAATGACTTTATTCTCAATATTTTATCTCAACTTTATCTCAACATTTTATTTCGACCTTTTTCTCGTAATTTAACGATTTTTTTCTCGTAATTTAACGATTTTTTTCTCGTAATTTAATGACTTTTTTCTCAATATTTTATCTCAACTTTATCTCAACATTTTATTTCGACCTTTTTCTCGTAATTTAACGACTTTTTTCTTGTAATTTAATGACTTTATTCTCAACATTTTATCTCGACTTTTTTCTCGAAATTTAACGACATTTTTCTCATAATTTAACGAATTTGTTCTCATAATTTAACAACTTTTTTCTCGTAATTTAATGACTTTATTCTTAACATTTTATCTCGACTCTTTTCTCGAAATTTTACATTTTTCTCATAATTTAACGAATTTGTTCTCGTAATTTAACGACTTTTTTCTCATAATTTAATGACTTTATTCTCAACATTTTATCTCGACTTTTTTCTCGAAATTTAACATTTTTCTCATAATTTAACGAATTTGTTCTCGTAATTTAACAACTTTTTTCTCGTAATTTAATGACTTTATTCTCAACATTTTATTTCGACCTTTTTCTCT
Source organism: Megalobrama amblycephala (assembly GCF_018812025.1). NCBI lineage: Eukaryota > Metazoa > Chordata > Actinopteri > Cypriniformes > Xenocyprididae > Megalobrama > Megalobrama amblycephala. Next base: position 28,043,572 of record NC_063064.1, read on the forward strand.
AAATTTAACGAGTTTTTTCTCGTAATTTAACGAGTTTATTCTCAACATTTTATTTCGACTTTTTTCTCGAAATTAGTGAGTTTTTTCTCTAAATTTAACAACTTTAATCTTGAGATGGTTTTATTTTTTTATTATTGCTTGGCCCTAATCCTCTTCCGTACTCTTCCGTAATATGCCTTTCTCCACTTCTTAGTTTTTGTAAGGATGCCGATTTTTTGAAGGCAGCTGTCTGACTCTGAGATGGTGAACGGGAACATGGTTTGTGTAACATTAGCAACACATTATTAGCTGTTTGATAACGAAGTCAAGCAAAAGACTAATCATATTAATTACCATTATGTCTGACGTTGTAAAAAGCGATAAAATTGCAGCGTTACCTCAGTAAGTTGACCGAGTGGATCTCTGTCACGTGAGCTCATGTGAGTGAATGGAGGCGGGGTTAATTGGCACATTCACAGATCCGCATATACTAAATAAAGCAAGGGTGTAATTACATTCAAACTATTTTAAGGCATTAAGATTTTTTTTGCACAGAAAAAAAAACATTTAAATGTTATTTTAGTGATTTTTAAGGGATAAAATTTACTACAGGGGCGCTTTGCTTTATATATGTAAAATACACATTCTCTCTGACTTTAGTGTATTAAGTAGATGCAATAGTGACAGTGACCTGTGCCCAACATACAGTAATCACTGTAAGTAGAACCTCTTGGTGAAAAGCACTAGAGTGAAGCCAAGATGAGTATCATTTGATACATCCTACTCACAAACTGAGGGCTAATCAATGTATTTAACAGCAGTGTGTTTTCCATGTGTTTTTATTGATCTAATTGCATTGGCATTAAACCAGTTATATTTTTCACCATGGTTTTGCTATCAACCCCAAGCATATCAGCTGGAAAGGTTTAAATTGTTGGTTATGTTTGCACTTGGACACAGTTTAGGCATAAAATTCTGATCATAGAGCACAGCAACCAGACATACTGAAACCAAGTGAGACATTTTATCCTGAATTATTACTTTATTAATGTGTGTTCTGTGGTTAAACATTGTCATAATTTATTGCTGCTTTCCGTGTGCATTGTGGTGCGGATTCAGTTAGAGATACCACCGTGAAAGGGCAACTGTTAACTGAGTCAATACAAACAGAAGGAACCATTCTCAGTGTAAGTCATGAATAGGTCACATTCCGAGATAAAGAACTTTAATGACAGATGAATCTGAGAGGCCAGGTAACATGAACACCAGTCTGTTGGTTGCAACCTAAGATAATGCACTAATTCACCAAAGTGCTGTGTCAGATCTCACTGACCGGCGTGTAAAATGAGGAGTTTGACTGATAGCTGATCTTTGGGAGACGGGGTTCAAGAGTCTCTGGTGCAGCAGACATACTCCATTGTATTTGAAAAAAAAAAAACTGATTTGTTATTCATACAGACAGATTTGGAGCACACTTTCAATAGCAAGATCAAAGAGTAATTCAAGGCTAATCTACTTACAGCCAGTTCAAAATTAAATATACTTAAGTTCACCTGGAAAAGTAAACATACTGTTTCATCTTAATCTTCAGTGCTGAATAAGCAAAGGCATCTGGGTGTTAAGGTACGGTCACATTTACCATTGCTCTGCGAAATTTCTCAAGCGAAATCTAATCATTTCAATAAGAATAAGTGTGATCGGGAGTTGGTGAAAAAGCTGCTTGGTTTGAAAGTGACTTCTGTGTGAGCTTTGCTTTATACATTGAACACTATTGACAATAGATCTTTTTTGCCCACAAGATCTCACAGAAATTTTGCTAACGTGACCGCACCTTTCATCACTATTTAGATTCAGTAAATAATCAACTAAAAGTACCACACTGTGTTACTTTGAATTGCTAAAAATTGAAGAGTGCAATTTCTGTGTCACTAGTGCTACCAAACGGAATTTAAAAAATAATGACCATTGGTCCGTCAAACGCCAAAACTCACGACAATGGTTGAGCTGATGTTGCTATGTTGGTCGGGATGTTCACACAAACAGCAATGTTTTGAAAGTGCCTGTCACACTAGATCGCAGCAATAGCAAACCACAACAATCCAATCAATTCCCAATGGACAAAATCAAGTCCCGCCCAACATTTTTTCTTGTTTGAGAAGCGTTTCACTCACAATAGAAAAGAGAAGACTATCACAACTTCAGTTTCATGCTGTCTTTAAATACTAGAGAGCATAAAATCTCAGTTTTTCAGCAGTCCTAGCTTTCGTAATGCCTCTCTCCGATCCCTTCCGATGCTGGGAACTGGCACGTTGAAGCCTTTGGATTGAGATGATGTTACATGCAACGGCACTTTCCTGGGTGTCGATTCATTAACATCCATTTGAGAGTCTTTAACGTGGTTCTTGGTCCCTGCTGCAGAAGAACATGACTTTTGGTTCTGAGAAACTGCATTTATGACTGTGTTGTTTGAACCTGAATGTCCCGTCCCAGTGAGTTCCAGCATGGCAGATTTCCCGGTTGAAGTCATATCGGCATGCGGCATGTGCTTTAGTTGTTGACGGACTGGGTTCTGTGTATCCTCCTTGAGGAGACCTAACTTGCAAAGAGCCTCCACTCTTACTTTCTCTGGCTTCATCAATTTATCTACAGTCACTTCCCCGGAGCAAGGCATGGTCGAGTCAGTCTTGGGGTTGGAGGCTTCTTCCTGGTTCATTGGGACTTTGTGTGGGGTTTTCATTTTAGGTTTAGGGGCCACAGGTGGAGGAGTGGGCTTGGAGCCCCTACTGGTCACAGCCTGCGAGTTCTGGGTAAGAATTTGGGATCCAGAGTTGGTTCCCACAAGATCGTTATTTGTAGAAACCTGCTGTTCTTGGGTTTTGGCTTCAGTTGCATTGGTTTTCCGCATTGATGCACTCTTGCGCAGATGCACCAGAGCCTCATACGAAAGGGGTCCTCGACTCGCCACATTCTCTGGCCGCTCATTATTCTGTTGTTCTTCCGCTGTATCTTTACTGCCTTTGATTTTATGCGGAGGTGGTATCACAACCACATTGACCTCTGAGGGAACTCGAGGAGCTTCTTGATGGAGCTGAGCATTTTTTGAAGCCACTTTAGGTGCTGTTTTTTTCTGGGATGCAGCTAATCCAGGTCTGGTTTGAATTTGCGAGTTACGGTGCGCAAGGACAAATGGAGTAGGGACCATATAATTCAGAATTTCATTTTGCACCAAGCTGCTAGATGACAACGGACCTTCAAATTGGCTTTTGGGCACATCTGCAATCAAAAAATGTATTTTAGTGTATAACCAGAAATAGTTAGGAGTTAGAAATACCAAAAGAGCAAAAACGCACCTTGACTAGGGACCTTGTTGAGTCCAGAGAGGTGGGCCGCTTTGTTAGCCACATTTCCTCGAGCTGGCAGCTGATCAGACTCGTCATTGGACAGGCCACTGTCATCCTCCATATCCAGTGACTGAATGGTCTCCTCTAGGTACATGAGACATGCCTTCTCCTCAGCAGAGAGATACTCCAGACTTTCATCACTCTGAAACAAAAATTGTTCACATTAACTTTGTGACTGGGTTACAATATTGGATCTAAATTTTTATTTTTGGGTGAACTATCCCTTTAACAATTCATAAAATTAAAGTATGTCTTACAAAGCATGAGTTGAAGCTGACCACACTGTCACAGCTGCCATTACTGTCAATCTCACCCACTGTGTCAAGGCCATTGCCGTCCTGCCACGTGTCACGTATCGGCATTGCAAATGATGGAAACCTCCTCTCTGATATGAATTCAAAGTTCTTTAAAAGTGTTGATGAAGCTGCATTTCCCCTAAAAGTAGAATTTAAAAAATGCAAATTGAGTTTCTTGATATGCACCCTTTGAAAGAGTTGGTAGTATTAGTAATGATAGTGGAATTAAAAACAATCATATACCAAAAAGGTCATGAATTTAAAAGAGCAAGCAATTATATATGTATGTCTTTGTACAGTATAATAAATGATCAGATCATGTTGAGTGCGATTACAGCAGACGTTACACTGAGCTTCTTTAGTTGGATCAAGTCCGGCATGAATGGAAGACTGAATGAATCATCGTTTTGTTTAAAGTAAAAGATTTTTTTTTTTAAAAATGTTTAATTCTTTAATATTTAGTACTACAGAAATGGTTTAATTTATTCCAGCTTCCAATTTCATCTCATAAAAAATCAGCAAGAACAATGTCAATACACTTTGCATTATTAGTTGTCAAGTAAAACGCTCTCACTGTTGTAAATTTGAATATGACGTGGATGATAACACATTTTTCTTTCAGTGATGGGATATATTGTGTGATATCATGCAAATGTAACAGCAAACAGGATAGAAGGGGCAGTTGCAGACAGTTAGATGAAGACTAAAGCTATCATCTGTATTGTAGGACATATTTGTTTCCAGATCCCACAAATTATCATTATATTTATAAATCTGTAATAATTTAACTGTAATCAGTGAACCATATCTCAATGGCTGTAAAAACAAGGTCAATTTTTACAGACATAATAAACCCACTGGCCTTTTTCTTATTTAATGTAGTTATCAGATGCTTGGTTTTCTTTGTAATTGTAACACCAATATGCACTTTGACACACCATGATGTCTTTTATGTAGCTCTAGAAAATTCATATCTATGATCATAACACTAAATATATCTAAAGTTTATGACTTTATTTTGCATACAGTGTATATGACATGTATTGCACAATAAAGCACACACTGTTATCTGCTCTAAGGGTGTGTGAAGCTCTCACTGTCAGACTGTTCACAGTGCTTTAACACTTGGGTAAAATAGTCAATATTACTGAACAACTTGAAAAAAATAAGAGCAAGTGCTTTGAATTAAATCCCATTTTAATTGATGCATTTCAGCACATTATCATAATTAATTTACTATTCTTCTCTGCTTAAAATTCCTTAATTATTGGACAACCTCTTTAATTAAAATCTTAAGAACACTAATACACAGAAATAAATATAGGAAGCATGAAACATGCCTTAATAAAAGCTTACCTTCAGTGCAGAAACGAGTTAGATGGCAGCTCGGCAGCTTCACGTGCTTCACAGTGTCAGTGTCAGTGTCAATGTGAGGTGCTGTACGTCAGTACTGTACATAGGGACATTTTCGACCAATCATTTTCGTTTTCTCCTACAGCAGCCAATTAGAGAACAGGCCGGTGAGTGTGCAGAATGAAAAGAACATTAGTCTCAAATTCAAAATCATTTAGTTACGGCGGGAAAAGACTTATAAAAGATGAGTAAACCTACATAATTAGGCTACATATACGACTTCTCTGCACTCGTTTGTAATGACAAACACATGATGACAGAAAGTGCCAAGAGGATCACCTGCAAATCCGAGTTAATCGCGTTATTAAGGGTTTCTTAAAATAGCATTAGTTGAATCCCCGTCAACTGGAACTGATTTGATCCTGTTTCGCTGACTGGGATTCATAATGTTTTCACACCACATTCAGACGAGAATAGGTTTTAACATTTATTTCTTTAACTACTATCATTTTTATGGTCCTAATACAAATCCAATCGTAACTAGTAACTAGATACTAATAATATCAGAAGTGACGACTAGTATACTATATTTTCAATTACTCGCCATTTAGTCACTAAGTAGGGTGAATTCAGGTTGATTGGGACACTTTTTCCTATTAATCTCAATGGCAAAAAGTGTCCCAATCACCCTGAATTCACCATAATATGTACTAAGTACTATCTAGTGCATGAGAAGGATCACCTATAGATTATACATGCTAGTCAATCTAAAGTAAGTTGTAGTTTTAAAGGAATAAATGTTATAAAGCTTATGCGAGCAAGATTTTTACATTTTTTAAAGAATATGGAGTGGAACTTGCCTGCGCAAAACTTGCCGCCATATTGAACACATGGTTAGTTAACAAGCCGATGTGTGAACTTGTTCCAATTAGCCGACCCCAGCATACATATCACACAAGGGGAAAACTTTTAATTACTGGTAAAATAAGACGATTGAAATGTACGAGCCTGAGTGTAGTCTGTAGAGGTCCACAGATTTGGAACGAGCTTGAGGAAAACCTTAAATTGTTGCATTCTGTCTCTGTTTTCAAGAAAAATCTGAAGGAAAAACTGCTTTCAGGGTCATTCTACAGAAACGTCCACTTTTGGTATGACAAAATGTCTTAAAATGTATTTCTTTTTTTAACATTTAAACTTAGACCACATTATTATATTACACTTGGACTTTATGAATACACATAAATGACAGCTTAATGATTTTTTATTTTTTTTGTACATTTATTTAAAAACTGCATGTCCCCTCTTTTTGTCACTGGTGTTACCTTACTTCTCTGGCATTTTTAAACATTTTTATGAAATTATTTCTTTTTTTTTTTCAGCACATGCAGTCAGAGTTACAGAATAATAATGATAATGCAAAAAATAAGGAGATTGTGTGTTATTTATTTTAATCAGGTTTGTTAAAAGTGTGATTGAATGATGTTAATTTAATTGCGCAACCATGTATTTGCTATAACAATAAAAATATTTGAAAAACAATAATAAACAAGTAATGATACAATCCTTTACATCTTAATTCTTGAGTGTAGCAGAATTCAATGAATGTAAAATTATTATCATGTCACATATGACATTTTATTTAATGTGACAGACAAAAAACAGTAACACCAGTGACACAATGAATCACCAGTGACGTATACATAGGACCAAAGATCCTTAATTTTTCAACTATAATTAAGTAGTTTGGACTAAATTTTTACATTTGGTGTACAATAAAAGACTGTCATTGACACTTAGTGAAAGCAGTCAGTAAAAGATTATAAACAACATTTTAAAACTGTCTGTAAAGTCCCTGCACTGAATTTAGCCAAATCCCCTTAATTTAGCCATATCTGACCAAAGGAGGATTAACAATGAGAAAGAAAAGTTATAATCATGTAATCTTAGTGCTATTTTATGCAAAATAACTAAATGAATAGCTTTAAATAAAGCTTATCTAAAAACGGGTAACACCAGTGACGGTACCACCAGTGATATTTTCATAAAAAGGTAACACCAGTGACAGTAACACCAGTGACATTTTTCATGAAAAATGCATTTTACAAAATGGCTGCTGCAAGGAATCAATCCACATGTTGTAAATTATGATATATTCACTAAATCAAGTAATTTAATCCATTTGTATTCTAGTTTTTTAAAATTCCCTAGCAATAAAGTAGGTCACACCAGTGACTTCAACTAAAAGCTTCATATGAAAATATGATTTTATAATTAAAATATCTGATAACTGAAAAGAGATAGTGGACTTTCCATTGGCCTTTCTTCATTGATCTTCAGGAAATAGAAAGAAGGAAGTCAAGTGATGTCATCAGTGTGATTTTTTCTTTCAAAATAAGAGATTTTTGTTAAAGGTAACACCAGTGACACAACACCAGGGGACAACTACATTCATTAAAAATGTTATAATATTTATTTAGCATTTGGTTTTTTTATGTCATTTACATTATATATTTGATAGTTACGCATACATTATTGTATTTGAAATGGTAGAAAAACCTGTTTCTGAGCTCAAAATAAAGCACTTTCTCTCTGTACATGACTGTGGGGACGAGCACTTCTGTGGCGCTTGGAATTTTTATAATTAATTAAAAAACAAATATTGCCACATTGATGGCTCAACAAGGTTTCATTGTTCAAATAACATATTGTTTCATATTAAAATATAAAAAAATTGTAATCCTAAAGTGTTTTTTAAGTGTAATATTTCTGTAAAGTCTAGGGACAGAAAAGTGGACGTTTCTGTAGAATGACCCTTCAACATATATTTCTTGATCATTTTGAAAGTGTTATATTTGTGCTGGGATCGTCTGTTTGCTGTAGTCTTGTCTTGATGTACTTATATTTATT